>NC_084892.1:30477500-30482500 GCF_958979055.1 Alnus glutinosa
TAGGGTTTAGGGTTTAGGGTTTAGGGTTTAGGGTTTAGGGTTTAGGGTTTAGGGTTTAGGGTTTAGGGTTTAGGGTTTAGGGTTTAGGGTTTAGGGTTTAGGGTTTAGGGTTTAGGGTTTAGGGTTTAGGGTTTAGGGTTTAGGGTTTAGGGTTTAGGGTTTAGGGTTTAGGGTTTAGGGTTTAGGGTTTAGGGTTTAGGGTTTAGGGTTTAGGGTTTAGGGTTTAGGGTTTAGGGTTTAGGGTTTAGGGTTTAGGGTTTAGGGTTTAGGGTTTAGGGTTTAGGGTTTAGGGTTTAGGGTTTAGGGTTTAGGGTTTAGGGTTTAGGGTTTAGGGTTTAGGGTTTAGGGTTTAGGGTTTAGGGTTTAGGGTTTAGGGTTTAGGGTTTAGGGTTTAGGGTTTAGGGTTTAGGGTTTAGGGTTTAGGGTTTAGGGTTTAGGGTTTAGGGTTTAGGGTTTAGGGTTTAGGGTTTAGGGTTTAGGGTTTAGGGTTTAGGGTTTAGGGTTTAGGGTTTAGGGTTTAGGGTTTAGGGTTTAGGGTTTAGGGTTTAGGGTTTAGGGTTTAGGGTTTAGGGTTTAGGGTTTAGGGTTTAGGGTTTAGGGTTTAGGGTTTAGGGTTTAGGGTTTAGGGTTTAGGGTTTAGGGTTTAGGGTTTAGGGTTTAGGGTTTAGGGTTTAGGGTTTAGGGTTTAGGGTTTAGGGTTTAGGGTTTAGGGTTTAGGGTTTAGGGTTTAGGGTTTAGGGTTTAGGGTTTAGGGTTTAGGGTTTAGGGTTTAGGGTTTAGGGTTTAGGGTTTAGGGTTTAGGGTTTAGGGTTTAGGGTTTAGGGTTTAGGGTTTAGGGTTTAGGGTTTAGGGTTTAGGGTTTAGGGTTTAGGGTTTAGGGTTTAGGGTTTAGGGTTTAGGGTTTAGGGTTTAGGGTTTAGGGTTTAGGGTTTAGGGTTTAGGGTTTAGGGTTTAGGGTTTAGGGTTTAGGGTTTAGGGTTTAGGGTTTAGGGTTTAGGGTTTAGGGTTTAGGGTTTAGGGTTTAGGGTTTAGGGTTTAGGGTTTAGGGTTTAGGGTTTAGGGTTTAGGGTTTAGGGTTTAGGGTTTAGGGTTTAGGGTTTAGGGTTTAGGGTTTAGGGTTTAGGGTTTAGGGTTTAGGGTTTAGGGTTTAGGGTTTAGGGTTTAGGGTTTAGGGTTTAGGGTTTAGGGTTTAGGGTTTAGGGTTTAGGGTTTAGGGTTTAGGGTTTAGGGTTTAGGGTTTAGGGTTTAGGGTTTAGGGTTTAGGGTTTAGGGTTTAGGGTTTAGGGTTTAGGGTTTAGGGTTTAGGGTTTAGGGTTTAGGGTTTAGGGTTTAGGGTTTAGGGTTTAGGGTTTAGGGTTTAGGGTTTAGGGTTTAGGGTTTAGGGTTTAGGGTTTAGGGTTTAGGGTTTAGGGTTTAGGGTTTAGGGTTTAGGGTTTAGGGTTTAGGGTTTAGGGTTTAGGGTTTAGGGTTTAGGGTTTAGGGTTTAGGGTTTAGGGTTTAGGGTTTAGGGTTTAGGGTTTAGGGTTTAGGGTTTAGGGTTTAGGGTTTAGGGTTTAGGGTTTAGGGTTTAGGGTTTAGGGTTTAGGGTTTAGGGTTTAGGGTTTAGGGTTTAGGGTTTAGGGTTTAGGGTTTAGGGTTTAGGGTTTAGGGTTTAGGGTTTAGGGTTTAGGGTTTAGGGTTTAGGGTTTAGGGTTTAGGGTTTAGGGTTTAGGGTTTAGGGTTTAGGGTTTAGGGTTTAGGGTTTAGGGTTTAGGGTTTAGGGTTTAGGGTTTAGGGTTTAGGGTTTAGGGTTTAGGGTTTAGGGTTTAGGGTTTAGGGTTTAGGGTTTAGGGTTTAGGGTTTAGGGTTTAGGGTTTAGGGTTTAGGGTTTAGGGTTTAGGGTTTAGGGTTTAGGGTTTAGGGTTTAGGGTTTAGGGTTTAGGGTTTAGGGTTTAGGGTTTAGGGTTTAGGGTTTAGGGTTTAGGGTTTAGGGTTTAGGGTTTAGGGTTTAGGGTTTAGGGTTTAGGGTTTAGGGTTTAGGGTTTAGGGTTTAGGGTTTAGGGTTTAGGGTTTAGGGTTTAGGGTTTAGGGTTTAGGGTTTAGGGTTTAGGGTTTAGGGTTTAGGGTTTAGGGTTTAGGGTTTAGGGTTTAGGGTTTAGGGTTTAGGGTTTAGGGTTTAGGGTTTAGGGTTTAGGGTTTAGGGTTTAGGGTTTAGGGTTTAGGGTTTAGGGTTTAGGGTTTAGGGTTTAGGGTTTAGGGTTTAGGGTTTAGGGTTTAGGGTTTAGGGTTTAGGGTTTAGGGTTTAGGGTTTAGGGTTTAGGGTTTAGGGTTTAGGGTTTAGGGTTTAGGGTTTAGGGTTTAGGGTTTAGGGTTTAGGGTTTAGGGTTTAGGGTTTAGGGTTTAGGGTTTAGGGTTTAGGGTTTAGGGTTTAGGGTTTAGGGTTTAGGGTTTAGGGTTTAGGGTTTAGGGTTTAGGGTTTAGGGTTTAGGGTTTAGGGTTTAGGGTTTAGGGTTTAGGGTTTAGGGTTTAGGGTTTAGGGTTTAGGGTTTAGGGTTTAGGGTTTAGGGTTTAGGGTTTAGGGTTTAGGGTTTAGGGTTTAGGGTTTAGGGTTTAGGGTTTAGGGTTTAGGGTTTAGGGTTTAGGGTTTAGGGTTTAGGGTTTAGGGTTTAGGGTTTAGGGTTTAGGGTTTAGGGTTTAGGGTTTAGGGTTTAGGGTTTAGGGTTTAGGGTTTAGGGTTTAGGGTTTAGGGTTTAGGGTTTAGGGTTTAGGGTTTAGGGTTTAGGGTTTAGGGTTTAGGGTTTAGGGTTTAGGGTTTAGGGTTTAGGGTTTAGGGTTTAGGGTTTAGGGTTTAGGGTTTAGGGTTTAGGGTTTAGGGTTTAGGGTTTAGGGTTTAGGGTTTAGGGTTTAGGGTTTAGGGTTTAGGGTTTAGGGTTTAGGGTTTAGGGTTTAGGGTTTAGGGTTTAGGGTTTAGGGTTTAGGGTTTAGGGTTTAGGGTTTAGGGTTTAGGGTTTAGGGTTTAGGGTTTAGGGTTTAGGGTTTAGGGTTTAGGGTTTAGGGTTTAGGGTTTAGGGTTTAGGGTTTAGGGTTTAGGGTTTAGGGTTTAGGGTTTAGGGTTTAGGGTTTAGGGTTTAGGGTTTAGGGTTTAGGGTTTAGGGTTTAGGGTTTAGGGTTTAGGGTTTAGGGTTTAGGGTTTAGGGTTTAGGGTTTAGGGTTTAGGGTTTAGGGTTTAGGGTTTAGGGTTTAGGGTTTAGGGTTTAGGGTTTAGGGTTTAGGGTTTAGGGTTTAGGGTTTAGGGTTTAGGGTTTAGGGTTTAGGGTTTAGGGTTTAGGGTTTAGGGTTTAGGGTTTAGGGTTTAGGGTTTAGGGTTTAGGGTTTAGGGTTTAGGGTTTAGGGTTTAGGGTTTAGGGTTTAGGGTTTAGGGTTTAGGGTTTAGGGTTTAGGGTTTAGGGTTTAGGGTTTAGGGTTTAGGGTTTAGGGTTTAGGGTTTAGGGTTTAGGGTTTAGGGTTTAGGGTTTAGGGTTTAGGGTTTAGGGTTTAGGGTTTAGGGTTTAGGGTTTAGGGTTTAGGGTTTAGGGTTTAGGGTTTAGGGTTTAGGGTTTAGGGTTTAGGGTTTAGGGTTTAGGGTTTAGGGTTTAGGGTTTAGGGTTTAGGGTTTAGGGTTTAGGGTTTAGGGTTTAGGGTTTAGGGTTTAGGGTTTAGGGTTTAGGGTTTAGGGTTTAGGGTTTAGGGTTTAGGGTTTAGGGTTTAGGGTTTAGGGTTTAGGGTTTAGGGTTTAGGGTTTAGGGTTTAGGGTTTAGGGTTTAGGGTTTAGGGTTTAGGGTTTAGGGTTTAGGGTTTAGGGTTTAGGGTTTAGGGTTTAGGGTTTAGGGTTTAGGGTTTAGGGTTTAGGGTTTAGGGTTTAGGGTTTAGGGTTTAGGGTTTAGGGTTTAGGGTTTAGGGTTTAGGGTTTAGGGTTTAGGGTTTAGGGTTTAGGGTTTAGGGTTTAGGGTTTAGGGTTTAGGGTTTAGGGTTTAGGGTTTAGGGTTTAGGGTTTAGGGTTTAGGGTTTAGGGTTTAGGGTTTAGGGTTTAGGGTTTAGGGTTTAGGGTTTAGGGTTTAGGGTTTAGGGTTTAGGGTTTAGGGTTTAGGGTTTAGGGTTTAGGGTTTAGGGTTTAGGGTTTAGGGTTTAGGGTTTAGGGTTTAGGGTTTAGGGTTTAGGGTTTAGGGTTTAGGGTTTAGGGTTTAGGGTTTAGGGTTTAGGGTTTAGGGTTTAGGGTTTAGGGTTTAGGGTTTAGGGTTTAGGGTTTAGGGTTTAGGGTTTAGGGTTTAGGGTTTAGGGTTTAGGGTTTAGGGTTTAGGGTTTAGGGTTTAGGGTTTAGGGTTTAGGGTTTAGGGTTTAGGGTTTAGGGTTTAGGGTTTAGGGTTTAGGGTTTAGGGTTTAGGGTTTAGGGTTTAGGGTTTAGGGTTTAGGGTTTAGGGTTTAGGGTTTAGGGTTTAGGGTTTAGGGTTTAGGGTTTAGGGTTTAGGGTTTAGGGTTTAGGGTTTAGGGTTTAGGGTTTAGGGTTTAGGGTTTAGGGTTTAGGGTTTAGGGTTTAGGGTTTAGGGTTTAGGGTTTAGGGTTTAGGGTTTAGGGTTTAGGGTTTAGGGTTTAGGGTTTAGGGTTTAGGGTTTAGGGTTTAGGGTTTAGGGTTTAGGGTTTAGGGTTTAGGGTTTAGGGTTTAGGGTTTAGGGTTTAGGGTTTAGGGTTTAGGGTTTAGGGTTTAGGGTTTAGGGTTTAGGGTTTAGGGTTTAGGGTTTAGGGTTTAGGGTTTAGGGTTTAGGGTTTAGGGTTTAGGGTTTAGGGTTTAGGGTTTAGGGTTTAGGGTTTAGGGTTTAGGGTTTAGGGTTTAGGGTTTAGGGTTTAGGGTTTAGGGTTTAGGGTTTAGGGTTTAGGGTTTAGGGTTTAGGGTTTAGGGTTTAGGGTTTAGGGTTTAGGGTTTAGGGTTTAGGGTTTAGGGTTTAGGGTTTAGGGTTTAGGGTTTAGGGTTTAGGGTTTAGGGTTTA
>NC_084892.1:30487500-30489098 GCF_958979055.1 Alnus glutinosa
TTAGGGTTTAGGGTTTAGGGTTTAGGGTTTAGGGTTTAGGGTTTAGGGTTTAGGGTTTAGGGTTTAGGGTTTAGGGTTTAGGGTTTAGGGTTTAGGGTTTAGGGTTTAGGGTTTAGGGTTTAGGGTTTAGGGTTTAGGGTTTAGGGTTTAGGGTTTAGGGTTTAGGGTTTAGGGTTTAGGGTTTAGGGTTTAGGGTTTAGGGTTTAGGGTTTAGGGTTTAGGGTTTAGGGTTTAGGGTTTAGGGTTTAGGGTTTAGGGTTTAGGGTTTAGGGTTTAGGGTTTAGGGTTTAGGGTTTAGGGTTTAGGGTTTAGGGTTTAGGGTTTAGGGTTTAGGGTTTAGGGTTTAGGGTTTAGGGTTTAGGGTTTAGGGTTTAGGGTTTAGGGTTTAGGGTTTAGGGTTTAGGGTTTAGGGTTTAGGGTTTAGGGTTTAGGGTTTAGGGTTTAGGGTTTAGGGTTTAGGGTTTAGGGTTTAGGGTTTAGGGTTTAGGGTTTAGGGTTTAGGGTTTAGGGTTTAGGGTTTAGGGTTTAGGGTTTAGGGTTTAGGGTTTAGGGTTTAGGGTTTAGGGTTTAGGGTTTAGGGTTTAGGGTTTAGGGTTTAGGGTTTAGGGTTTAGGGTTTAGGGTTTAGGGTTTAGGGTTTAGGGTTTAGGGTTTAGGGTTTAGGGTTTAGGGTTTAGGGTTTAGGGTTTAGGGTTTAGGGTTTAGGGTTTAGGGTTTAGGGTTTAGGGTTTAGGGTTTAGGGTTTAGGGTTTAGGGTTTAGGGTTTAGGGTTTAGGGTTTAGGGTTTAGGGTTTAGGGTTTAGGGTTTAGGGTTTAGGGTTTAGGGTTTAGGGTTTAGGGTTTAGGGTTTAGGGTTTAGGGTTTAGGGTTTAGGGTTTAGGGTTTAGGGTTTAGGGTTTAGGGTTTAGGGTTTAGGGTTTAGGGTTTAGGGTTTAGGGTTTAGGGTTTAGGGTTTAGGGTTTAGGGTTTAGGGTTTAGGGTTTAGGGTTTAGGGTTTAGGGTTTAGGGTTTAGGGTTTAGGGTTTAGGGTTTAGGGTTTAGGGTTTAGGGTTTAGGGTTTAGGGTTTAGGGTTTAGGGTTTAGGGTTTAGGGTTTAGGGTTTAGGGTTTAGGGTTTAGGGTTTAGGGTTTAGGGTTTAGGGTTTAGGGTTTAGGGTTTAGGGTTTAGGGTTTAGGGTTTAGGGTTTAGGGTTTAGGGTTTAGGGTTTAGGGTTTAGGGTTTAGGGTTTAGGGTTTAGGGTTTAGGGTTTAGGGTTTAGGGTTTAGGGTTTAGGGTTTAGGGTTTAGGGTTTAGGGTTTAGGGTTTAGGGTTTAGGGTTTAGGGTTTAGGGTTTAGGGTTTAGGGTTTAGGGTTTAGGGTTTAGGGTTTAGGGTTTAGGGTTTAGGGTTTAGGGTTTAGGGTTTAGGGTTTAGGGTTTAGGGTTTAGGGTTTAGGGTTTAGGGTTTAGGGTTTAGGGTTTAGGGTTTAGGGTTTAGGGTTTAGGGTTTAGGGTTTAGGGTTTAGGGTTTAGGGTTTAGGGTTTAGGGTTTAGGGTTTAGGGTTTAGGGTTTAGGGTTTAGGGTTTAGGGTTTAGGGTTTAGGGTTTAGGGTTTAGGGTTT
>NC_084893.1:4795570-4958070 GCF_958979055.1 Alnus glutinosa
ATGGGGGTGGCGGCCAAACCCCACTCTTTTTTTTTTGAAAATGTTTTTAATATTTTTTTTATTAATTTTAAACATTTTTATTTTCTGTTTTTAATTTTGTTTAGATTGTGCTGCGTATCAACCCCATAGAGTAGACATGTGACAGTCCGTTACAGAAAAATATATGGAGGTACCAAATCCGTCTTTTCCCGAAATTCAAGTACCATTTGTGAAACAAATTGAAAAAGGGGTACTAAAAAATAAAGTTTTCAAACAACAGGTGCCAAAAATGTATTTAACCCTTAATTTATTTTTATTTTTTTTGACAAAACATCACCGCTAAAAGTGATACTTTGCTGCTATTAAATTCCCATGACTCCATGTGTGAAAGAAGTATTCCAGCTTGTGTATCCACAATGACAAAATTTTCGTCTCTAATATCTACATTTTTAATATCATGATCAGCGATGACTATCAAATATTGTCGCTAATAAGGTTTGGGTTCTAAAGACCAAAATTATTGTAGTTGTTTGTTTGGAGGATGAAATTCAAAATTTTGTTTTAATTAAAAAAACAAGATATATATTGATGGAGAAACCATTGGTTGAGAACAAGACATTACTTGAGAAACCATATGTTGGGTGGTTTAAAACAAGATTGAGATTACTCGAGAAATGATAGGTTGAAAGCAGGAGATTATTCTAGAAACCATAGGCTTAAAATTAACTAGAGATTATTTCAGCACTCAGAGAAAGAACACAAATTAAAAGTACTATATTAGTGAAAGAGGAAGTGATGAAGTGGCAAAAGCATCCCCATTTAGTACTGTATATTAATTATTATAGGTGCCTTGGTATGGAAATTAAGCATCATATATACCCGAATTAATTTCAAGCTCAATTCAACTGAATATATATATATATATATATATATATATATATATGTGTGTGTGTGTGTGTGTGTGTGCGTGTGTGTGTGTGTGTGTGTGTGTGTGTGTGTGTGTGTGTGTGTGTGTGTGTGTGTGTGTGTGTGTGTGTGTGTGTGTGTGTGAAATTTTAGCCAATTATATTCACAAATTTCACATTCTCAAGTACATGACCGGCTCGATACATTTTGAAGCATAAGGCGACCAAGTTAAGTGTACTAGGCTCAAGTACATGCACCAGTTATGCATACACGTGTAACAATTAATACAGGGCTTGAAATTAATTTGCTCGATCATATCATAAAAAAAAAAGTTTACAATGTAAATACTAATTATAAAATGCAGCTTGATTAATTAAAGTATTGATCATATGGTTGCATAACCTGTAGATTGGCATCCAATCCGTTTCCCATGGGCAAAACATAATTGATAGGTGCAGGATGTTCTTCCCATAATTTATCGATCATTTCTTGAATGCTGTTTTCTTCATTTTCAAGTTCTTGGGTAAATGTATCTATAGTACTTGAAACCAAATTTTCCCTTGGAGCTTCTTCCGTTAAGCTGGTAATGATTCGTCTCCTTTTTGGGTTTTGATTGCAAGTGTTGACTTTTAGAGTATTTCTGATATCACACAGGACAAAATCATTGAACTGCAAGAAAGACGCGAAAAAAATATATGTTAGTGTACATATATATTTCCCTATATCAAATAAATTGTTATTGCGCAATATTCATTATCAAGAATTGAATTAAGAATTTACGAACTGGGTCGATCACAAACCACAAAGAAAAAGAAATATTATGTCTTGTGTTATTCTTGTTTTTTCTTTACAAACAACGTCCAAACAATCATTAATTATGATCGCATATATATATATGGTTAAATACATTTTATCCCCCCAAACTACTACTCTTTCTCTAAATGGCTCCCCAAACTACCAATGCTTAGATTCTGGCCTCCCAAATTACCACTTTCTGATTTTTTGACCCCATCCGTCCATTTATGCCGTCAATTCTAACAGAAATTGGGTCATGTGCACGGCACATGACCCTTTTAGCCCAAAAATCCAAAAATACCCCTCCCTTAACGGTGGGAATTTCAAAATATAATAAGGGTATTTTCGTATTTTTAGGCTAAAAGGGTCACGTGCCATGCTCATGACCCAATTTCTATTAGAATTGACCGCATAAATGGGCGGATGAGGCCAAAAAATTAGAAAGTGGTAGTTTGAGGGAATATAATCTAAGCATTGGTAGTTTGAGGGGCTAAAATGTATTTAACCCATATATATATATAAACCTTAAATCCTAAACCCTAAAATATCTTTAACCCTAAATAAAAAATTAAAACATAAACTTTATCTTCAACAAGGCACTATATATATATATATATATATATATATATATATATATCCCAAATCAAATAAATTATTATTGCTTTTTCATTATGAAGAATCGAATCAAGAATTTATGAACTTGATCGATTACAAACCACAAAGAAAAAGAAATATTACGTCTCGTGTTTTTCTTGTCTTCTCTTTACAAACAACGTCCAAACAATCTTTAATTAGGATCGCAAATATATATATATATATACCTTAAATCCTAAACCCTAAAATATTTTTAACCCTAAATAAAAAATTAAAACATGAACTTGATCATCAACAAGGCACTATATATATATTCCAAATCAAATAAATTATTATTGCGCATTCATTATCAAGAATTGAATCAAGAATTTACGAACTCGGTCGATCACAAACCACAAAGAAAAAGAAATATTATGTCATGTGTATTTCTTGTTTTTCTTTACAAACAACGTCCAAACAATCATTAATTATGATCGCATGCATATATATATATATATACCTTAAATCCTAAACCCAAAAATATTTTTAGCCCTAAATAAAAAATTAAAACATGAACTTGATCTTCAACAAGGCACTATATATATATCCCAAATCAAACAAATTATTATTGTGCATTCATTATCAAGAATTGAATCAAGAATTTACGAACTCGATCGATCACAAACCACAAAGAAAAAAAAAATATTACGTCTTTTTTTTTTTTTTTTTTTTTTTTTTTTCTTGTATTTTCTTTACAAACAACGTCCAAACAATCATTAATTATGATTGCCTGTGTGTGTGTGTCTATATATATATATACACCCTAAAATACCTTTAACCCTAAATAAAAAAATTAAAACATGAACTTGATCTTCAACAACGTACTATATCTCTATTTCTCCAAATCAAATAAATTGTTATTGCGCAATATTCATTATGAAGAATTGAATCAAGAATTTACGAACTTGATCGATCACAAACCACAAAAAAGAAGAAGAAATATTACGTCTTTTGTTTTTCTTGTTTTCTCTTTACAAACAACGTCCAAACAATCGTTAATTATGATCGCGTATACACACACACACACACACAAACACATATATTTATAAACCCTAAATCCTAAACCCTAAAATATCTGTAACCTTAAATAAAAAATTAAAACATGAACTTAATCTTCAACAAGGTACTATATATATATTGTGCATTCATTATCAAGAATTGAATCAAGAATTTACAAACTCGATCTATCACAAACCACAAAGAAAAAGAAATATTATGTCTTGTGCTTTTCTTGTTTTCTCTTTACAAACAACGTCCAAACAATCGTTAATTATGATCGCGTATATATATATATAAACCCTAAATCCGAAACCCTAAAATATCTTTAACCCTTAATTAAAAAAATTAAAACATGAACTTGATCTTCAACAAAGTACTATATATATATTTCCCCAAAAAAAGTAAATTGTTATTGCACATTCATTATCAAGAATTGAATCAAGAATTTACGAACTCGGTCGATCACAAACCACAAAGAAAAAGAAATATTATGTCATGTGTGTTTCTTGTTTTTTCTTTACAAACAACGTCCAAACAATCATTAATTATGATCGCATATATATATATATATATATATATATATATATATATATATATATATATATATACCTTAAATCCTAAACCCAAAAATATTTTTAGCCCTAAATAAAAAATTAAAACATGAACTTGATCTTCAACAACGTACTATATCTCTATTTTTCCAAATCAAATAAATTGTTATTGTGCAATATTCATTATCAAGAATTGAATCAAGAATTTACGAACTTGATCGATCACAAACCACAAAAAAAAAAAAAAAAAAAATTACGTCTTGTGTTTTTCTTGTTTTCTCTTTACAAACAACGTCCAAACAATCGTTAATAATGATCGTGTATATATATATAAAGAAACCTTAAATCCTAAAATATCTGTAACCATAAATAAAAAATTAAAACATAAACTTGATCGTCATCAAGGTACTGTATATATATTGTGCATTCATTATCAAGAATTGAATCAAGAATTTACGAACTCGATCTATTACAAACCACAAAGAAAAAGAAATATTACGTCTTGTGCTTTTCTTGTTTTCTCTTTACAAACGACGTCCAAACAATCGTTAATTATGATTGCGTATACATACTCTAAATCCGAAACCCTAAAATATCTTTAACCCTTAATAAAAAAATTAAAACAAGAATTTGATCTTCAACAAAGTACTATATATATATTTTCCCAAAAAAAGTAAATTGTTATTGTGCATTCATTATCAAGAATTGAATCAAGAATTTACGAAGTTGATCTATCACAAACCACAAAGAAAAAGAAATATTACGTCTTGTGTTCTTTTTTGTCTTCTCTTTACAAACAACGTCCAAACAATCATTAATTATGATCGTGTATATATATACAAACCCGGCCTAAACCCTAAATCCTAAACTTAAAACCCTATATTCTAAAATATCTTTATCCCTAAATGAAACAATTAAAACATGAACTTGATCTTCAACAACGTACTATATATTTATATCCCCAAATCAAATAAATTATTTTTGTGCATTCATTATCAAGAATTGAATCAAGAATCAATGAACTCGATCGATCACAAACCACAATTAAAACATGAACTTCAACAACGTACTATATATATATGATCATCAAGTACGTACTGTACGTTAAAATTATATTCATCCATCATCATGTTCTAAACCGATATAAAGAAATTAACAATCATTAATTATGAGATTAAGCGATATTATAAACACAAAACCCTAATTGAATAAAAATCAATCATCATTACTTACTTACTTTTTCCTCCAGCAAAGAAAATTCGTGCATGATCCAGTGGCCGTTAGCGGGGCCCTCCTGCTCCTTGGCTTCGAATACGAGCATTTTTTTGTACCCAACATGTTTGTCACCATCCATGATCTTTTTCTTGTTTTGACCTTTCCACGTACCGCACCCAACAGCCCTTTCAATCCTTCCCCTGCTCCTCCTTTTCAGCTTGGTGAAGACATAGAAACGTTCATTCGAGTCTTTGTCGAAAATCTTCCATGGCTCTTTGTCGCCGTACATTTCACAGTCGGTGACAACGTTGGGAGGCAGTGGCTCTCCATTCACTCTCCTCTCAAGGTAATAGAACACTAGCTCTTCATCAGTTGGGTGAAAGCGAAATCCTACCGGTGTTTCTTGGAGTTCTTCCATCCTCTCGATCCGATCGCTCCGATATGTGCCTAAATTCTAATAGCTGGGGTTCTTCAATATGCCTACAAAGCCAGTCGGCCACCTCCAATATTTATACAAAAACCTTGGAATATTCCACTGCTAATAGAGTTTTTACTTTATCTATGATTAATCCTAGCTAATCACAAACATCGATCCTTATCTAGTTATCTAGGATTCATCCATGCATATACACCGACCACAATGCTCAGGCACTACGTACGTACGTACGTGCTGCTAATGTAAATTCTAAAAGCACTTAAGTGCATGCAGAGATGTTCATTTGTATGGGCCCACAGACGTAGCTGAGGGTGGGGGCCCATATTTCATGATCATTTAAAATTAATCACAACGCTCGTTTAACTCCAAATAACTGATTAATTTGGATTTTGTCATACCAATAAACAATGAAAATAAATGCAGAAAGCTATATTTTAAAAGTCGCACATTACATAAATCTCTTTCCTGTTTATTTTTTGTCGTCAAAAAACTCAAACTAGTTTTAAATTAAATTGTTGTTTGGAAGTGAACTCAACTTAACATCAATCTTATATTTTAAAAACGGATGTAGTTAGATGTTTTGAGCTCTTGGAGTTTTGTACAGAGTGTTGATTTCATAGAAAAAAAAAAACAATGTAAAAATTTGAATTTTTTTTAAATAATTAAATCCTAAATTTGCACGTGAATCTGTAATGAAATAATAATAATGAAGCTTCCAAACAAGGCAATGAGTGAAAAACAATTTTTTTTTTTTTTTTTTTTAAAAAAAAATAAATTATGAATTGAAAACTTTTATAGCTTAAACAACCAAGAATTACACATCAGAAAATAACTGGTTCAACCTTAAAACATTACAAAGGGCAAAGAGAAAACAACTCAAAAGCCAGCCGGCCTACAACCAAGCTAATACAGAAACTACATCTGCAAAACACCTTACAACACAATGAAACATACCACATGAAAAAACAACAGCAAGTAACATACTAAGAGAAAATCTTGTGAAGATATCACAAAGTCTCAAGCTACACATTCATGGAGGTCTTTTTATAAGGACCTTTAGCCATTATACGAGCCCGAATCTCCCACTTTATCTTGGCTATAATCATCTCTTCCGATTTTTCTTTTTTTTTTTTAAAAAAAAAAAATTGAAGAAAAATAGAGGGGTGGCTAAGCCTCCCCCTTGGCCAAAATGGTCCCTTGATTCCATACCGCTAAAACTACACTCAAAGAAGTGATGGTCCCTTGATTCCATACCGCTATGACAGAAAGGACATAGACAATCCCCCACATATCCCCAACCACGCATACGGCTTTTAGTAATCATAGCATCCTGAAAACTACAAACCATAACAGAAAAGCATGATTATGAATGAATGAAAAACAATTAAGTCCCATATTGAAAATATATAACAAGAAAATGAATGATTAATATAAAACAATTGAGCCTAAACCCCATTAGTTTAAGCATTTGGTTCAATATTGTCTTAATATGTTATATTACTTATGGTCTCATTGAAAAAACAATCTAAAGAATAATTAAATCTCTTTACTGCTTACTCGTCAAAGAAACTAAAACTAGTTTTAAATTTAATATTGTTTTCATTGAAACTGCATATAAGATAAAACCAAAATTAATTCAAATTAACTTGGGTTTAGATAAATTACATTAAAAAAAAAAACTAAAATAAATTGAAATTTGAGCTGATTTTATCTCAAATTTGATCTAGAATTGAATTGGATTAGTTCTCTAGTTCACCAAACAACTCAGAATTTTAGTGGTTTGGGGTTCAATTTGTATAGGTGTAGAATTTGCTCTAAATCAAAAAATAAAGGGATAACTTCACAAAAATGTATTAAATTATACGTCGTTTTGAGATAAGGGAACTGAACTAGCAAACGTCTCAAACTGAGGTATCCATGTTTCCAAACGTCTTATTGAAGGGCACTCTTTTAGAATTTGATGTTAAATCCTGTCAAATTTTTTAAAATACCTGTTGTGCAAATTATAATACTCGCAAGTGCACGAATCGTTTTGCAATATAGTGTTATGTAAGTGCGAGGTCGATCCCACAGGAAATTGAGTTGCGAAAATTAATCTCTATTCAAACTAATCCTATTTTAACTTAGTTCCAAATTTAGGGGTTTTTGAGAAAATAAAACATAAACAAAATTAATGAAAATAAAGGGGTCTAGGGTTTTGGAATCCACACCCACCAAATCACAACAACATAGGCTCATGCTCATCACACATATTTCGAATTCTCTCATTCAAATCTTAGGTATGCTCTACTTTTGCTTCAAAAATTGTTTAAATCATTCAATGAATCAATTCTTCCACAAATCACAAAAGATATCTAGTTTCAACTAAATCATCAAATGTATCCATAGAATGAAACACAATGAATATCCGAAATACATGAAAACCCAAGCCATCAATTTAATGAAACTATATCAAATCATCACTTGTATCCGGAAATCACAAGAGATATCCAAAAATAATCTCAAAAACCGAAATAGAACAATGAGAAATCAAGCCCATAAACTCAAATAGCATAAACAAGCATGAAACTCAGTTTCTATTCACTGGTGAGGTTTCATCCTCAACCCTAGATGAAAGTATTAGCTAGACATGAACAAAGAAAGCATAAATAAACTACAAGAATGCATTAAAAACGAATAAACTTACAAAAGATTGAAGTTCTAGGTCAAAATGGACCCAAAAACCCTAAGATACAGTGAAATCGGCCCTTTGGGCACTCCTAAGCGGCCTCCTCCTCGAACAAAAGAGAAAAGAATGGTATTTATAGAGTTATCTAGGGTTTCTAAAATTTCAGCTCCGCATAAATTCGATCGATCGATTTTAAAATCGATCGATCTACTTTTCGATTGATCTACTTAATATTCGATCGATCTACTTTTCGAATTAATTCGATCGATCTACTTTTTCAGCACTTCCGAAAATCCAGCTTTTCTATGTATTTTTGCCTTGAATATTGTCATTTTTCTCTTATTGCCCTGCAAAACGCAAAAACATTAAAACTAACCAAAACATCAGAAAGTAACAAAGCTAAAGGTTTAACTAATGTAAATTAAGGGGGTCCAAATATACACTTTTTTGCACTCATCAATACCCGTTTTTTTTTGTTTTCTTTTATATATATAAAAAAAATTAAAATTTTCAAAGATTTAGGCATGGGTATTTTTGCAAATTTTGTTAAATTCTGATCAACACCTAAATCCTAGAATTTTTTTTTTTCCTAAAAAAAGATAGAGAAGTATTTAGGGTACTCAGTTAGGATTTAACAACAAATCTTAACGGAGTACCCTTAAGTGAGATGTTTGGAAACGTGGATACCCTAGTTTGAGACGTTTGCTAGTTCAATACATTTATTTGAAAACAGCGTATAATTCGATACTCTTTTGTGAAGTTATCCAAAAAAAATAAAACGATATAGTTAAATATAAAGAGGCTATAGAAAAGAAAATCATTGAAATGGTAAAAGAAATGATGTCGTCGTTTGAGATAGAGATGTAGTCAAGATGGTGGCAGGTTTTGCAAGATGCAAATTAAACGGTGACAAACTTTTCTAGTCAAGAGGCTGACACGTAATTATTTCACAAATTAACAAATAGACCATAGTACACATAATAATCACCTTAATACACCATTTTAGGCCAAGCATTCAATAGGGTGGGTGGCAAGACCACCCCTAAGGCTTTTCAATGGTAGTCCCGCCACCCTATTGAATGGTTGGCCTAATTTTAAGGTGATTATTGGGTGTGCTACTAGGTGCGTGCATTTGATCTTTTTGCTCATTTGTGTGGTGTACTCAGCTTCAATGGCCATACCTAACCCTGAAAGGTCTTTAAGGCTAGCTCATATACGTACTGAAAAGCCACTCACCGGGCCACCACTAGAATTCTTGTCACGCCCCGTTTTAGGATATAAGAAAAAACGCAAACTTGAGTGCTAAAAACATTTAAATGGAAGCGTGCATATAGATTATAACTTCCTATTTTATTATTCATGTCCGTTAATAATTCTTTACATTGCCATGAACTCCAAAAAGAAACATACTACACAAAGTAAAGATTTTGTCGGTCCACAATGATCTATTGCTCTTAGCGAGGTCTACGCCAATACCAAGAATGACATCGTCTTACTGGGTCATCTGAAAAGATTTGGGGGAAAAATTGGTGAGTTCGACAACTCAGTAAGGAAATTACAACACCAGGGAAATAAAACATGCTATAAAACCTTCATGCCATAATCTTTTGTCATGCATAATGACAGTTTATGCAAAATATCAAAATGAACAATTAAACAGAATTTATGAGCAAGTGAATGAGGAATATGAGTAATGGCATAAGAAATTTATAAAGATCTAGTAAATTCTTTTTGTCTATTTTCTCTTAAAACTGTAACTGTGGTTTAACCTCTTATAGACTCTACACCGCTATTACCCGTGAACAGAGCACGTTGGCTTTTGTTCCAAGGACCTATGGACTCAACCTGTTGTCACAGAGAAGAGTCACCGGGTTGGGGATCTTCCCTAGATGAAGGCCAACCTCGGCCGGTAGCACACTCCGTCTTTCGGTATGCTTGCCTTACTACCCTATATGGTACCCATCATAACTGTAATAGTGCCTCAGGGTTAAACAATTATTGCACATGAACGCTTTTCTGTAATTCTGTAGGCTCTGCTATAACTGTACACTTTACTTTAAAACTGTAAGAGCTGCTTTCATAACTATAGTCATGTGCAGAATTTAAACTTTAGATCCTCTTTTCATTCAAAACTGTATTCATGTATAAATCATAAACTTTGGAATGCTCTTCACACAACTATAATTATGCATAAAATGTCCTTAATCATAACTGTAATTATGCATAAATCATAAACTTTGAAATGCTCTTATCCACAACTGTAATTTATGCACAAAATTCTTGAGTAATAACATATGAGTAATAAAAGCTGGGCATTAAAAATCACATAAATGAATCATTTGTAAAATTTCCCAACATTTTTTCAAAAGGATTTGTAATAAAATCTTGATGGGAGTTTTTCGGTGATGTATCCCCTTACCTGAACTTGCCATTAGCGTCAAGGTTGACCTTCTCCCTAAATAAATTGCCAGAAGAAGTTTAGAGAAATATTCTGAGATATGAAGCCTAAAAATTAAGCTAAGATATCCTATAACATATAACCATAGATCTCTAAATTATACTACCTATCTATATCAATATTAATACTTAAGTAGACTATATCGTCAATATTCTAGGAATTTCAATATGAACTCATTCGGCCTAAACTACATAAAATCCCTTCCAAAACAGTAACTCTTTTGAATCACCTAATCATTAGTCTAACACTCCATACCCCAAACAAACTAATTTTAATTAAAATAACATTATAAAAGTTTTAACATTAAAAAGCGTGTATATATATATATATATATATATATTATTTTTATGTCAGATAAACATAATAGTTTACCAAATATAAATAATGAGTTTTATATTTCAAAACAAATTAATAGAATAATAACCTTATTTTATTCTTATATAATTTGGGCAGAATAATGGCATTAGTATCAATAATGCCTAAAAATACTTTAAAATATTATGGCGGCATAACAACGTTTCTATAAAAATATTTATTTTTACTCGGACACCACAATGGCATGATTTATTATCTAAATACACCATTTAAAATACCTTGTTAAAATACAACTTAAACTTAAAACATTAGATACTTTAATCTAATAATTTTAAAAACATCAAAGCTCTATATATAAATCAAAGCTTTAATTGATTAAAAACATTTTGAGATATTTAAAATATTAAAGATTTATTTTCTTTTATTTATTACTCTTGTCCTTTTCTTACCTTTTGTTCCTTTTTTTTTTTTTTTTTTTTTTTTTTTTTTTTTTTTTTTTTTTCCTACTGAACGTACATCACACAAACCGGTTCTCTTATTATAGTCTTTTCCTTTTGTTTATATTTCTCTCTCTTTTCTTTTAGTTCCAGAACGTCCTTCCACTTTTTTTTTTTTATCTCTTTTTGTTTCTTCTTCTTTGTTCCTGCACAGTCGAAAATACACAGAAAAGTGAAGAACATAGACAGAGAAAGGGAGTCTTACGGTGGAGAGCTGCTGTTGCTTCTACTTTCTTTTGGGTTTTTTTTTCTTTTCTGATGCAACTCAAGAGGAAGAGATCGAGAGTTTCTGGTTTGCCTACAAGAACAGAGGGAGTTTGAAGGTTTTAAGTATTCCCTTTTCTAAGGCGTTTTTTGAGAGTGAGTAAGGCCTATGGACTTTTACATGGTATCAGAGCAGGTTCCTTTGACAATGATGGGCATTTCCCTCCCGTTGTTGAACACATGTTTGGCCAAAAATGCCACACGTGAGGGGGCGTGTTAAAGTGTCCCACATTGCTAAGAGATCCTTGTCTTGTAAATTTTATAAGCCATGGACACTCCTCCTCGCTCAAGGCGTCTTAGAGAGAGGATTGGGTCTTCCCTCCCGCTGCCGCTCTGATGCAATACACGTGATTGGACAATAGTGCCACACGTGAGGGGGTGTGTTAAGTATCCCCTTTCCTAAGGCGTCTTTTGAGAGTGAGTAAGGCCTATGGACTTTTACAGAAGGAATTTCTGCAGCTTTTAAAAGAAGTGATGCTGCAGATTTTCTGTTCTTTTTCTACTATGAAGAACCAAGAAATGAAGAGTTTGAGGGCTTTGCTTTCCTGCATCTACTAAAGAAAAGAGAAGATGGGTTGCTGATCGGGACTAGGACAGAGAGAAGATGGAGACTTTTTTGGTTTCTGTACTGAGCCGAGGAAAGGAACTTGCAAAAAATTCTGCACTGAATCGAAGAGAGGGAGTTTCCTCTCCGTTTTTTTTTTTTTTTTTTTTTTTTTTTTTTTTTTTTTTTTTTTTTTTCTGTTGCTGAAAGTTGAGAGAGGAAGAGAGTGTTTGAGAAAACAGAGAAGACTTTGCTTCAGAAAAGCACCAGAATTTCTAGCTGCAGAGAAATAGAGAAGAAGAAGAAGAAGAAGAGAGGTGCATGAAGTAGGGGGCTGTTCTCCTCAATTTATAAGAGCTTGAATGGTTGGGATTGCTTGAGAAGAATCTTGATCAAAGGCTGAAAACATCTACTTGGACAGCAAGTAGAAGATATTTTTGGGTGTACAGAAAATCAAACGTAGAGAGCAAGCTTTTTTTTTTTTTTTTTTTTTTTTTTTTTTATAATGTAGAGAGCAAGCTTGGGCGTGATCAATGTGTATGGGGCTGGCGGGGTCTTTTAACGTGTTGGGCTGGGCTGTTTTAAAGGCTGGGCTGGGTTTGTATATGAATAAAATGGGCCCATAAATTATTAATGTTAATTTTCGTCCAAAACAGAAATAGTAATTTTCGCTGGTGTTTTCGTACCTTTAACGAAATTAAAAAATTATGAAATTTGGAAGGTAGTTAAAGGACTTCGAGACAAGCGTTCTGATTTTTGAATCAACCAAAACGGAGTTCGTCTGACCCTATTTCCGTTATTCTAAAGTTTAAGGCCCGTTTGAACTTTTATTAAACTAAAACTATAAACGCTAATTAATAAATGAATATTTATTTTAATAAATATTTATATTTATTCTTTTGCCTTATTATTAGATTTTAAATCATATTTTAAAAATACAGGGTGTTACAATTCTCATGGGCCAACTCATATCTAAGTTGGCATAGGAAATTGGGGGCTACTGGTATATCCTTAGGCCTATAAGGTTCGTCCATCAATCTTAGGGCATCTCGGGTGCAAACATATACAAAATTCATCACTTTCAAAGAGCCCATAAAACTCACATGTTGAAAGGCCCGTCTGCCACAGGCCAAGGAGAGAGGCCCTAATTTGGCCATTGTATAAACATTTTGAAATATATAGATATATACATGCCAACATGTGAAGGAAGAAGCCGGATGTAAAATAATATTAGGATTTTACAGTCCATCGTCATTGAATTTAAACTCATATTTAAATCGATCCGGTAGAAATATTTCCTTGTTTAGAACAAGTTTGGTGGTGTTCTCCATTCCCAAGTCCCAACTTCGAATTATGGGTCATGTCGTATAAGCTAGACTTAATTTGAATAATTTTGAATTATTTGTCAAAGTAGTGATCATGTCGTACGTACGTGTAAAAAGTTTAGCACACGCCAAAGCTGGTTAATCTGGACAGAGTCAAAGGCCTAAGTATGCTTTCACCCGGCCAGTTTTCTCCGTTCAAAGTAGCCCAAAAAGAAAGCCAATGGTGAAAGAAAGTGTCCAGACTTGGGCTTAATTCAGTGAATGAAACAAGGGTTAGTCCGACCTCTTTACTTTTTAGTTACTTTTTAATTTGTTTTCTTTCAATTCCTTTTTCCATTCAAATAATATGACTTCTTATGATCGAGCATGTGAAAGACGTACCTTCATTGCACTGCACGACTTCTTTTTCATGCATGTGAAAGACGTAAGCTTTAGGATTGAAATCAGACCCAGTTTTTTCCTTTTGCGACCCGTTCAACTTTCAAGCTTTTAATTAGCATATATAAATAGTCAAGAGTCAAACGGTTCCAACATATAGAAAATTGGAAAATTCGATCAAGTCATACAAGCAAGCTCGTGCATATAAATACCCCATTTCCCTGACCGATTCTTCATCAAATTTTTTATTTCCATTTTGCTTCAAGAACAAGATGAGGCTTCTAAATGTGCTTCTTGTACTCGCAACACTTCCTTTTCTTATCAGCATGCACGCATACAACGCTTGCAGAATCTTGCATGGAGAAGAACAAAAACTGATGAACAAAAGCCTTTTGTTAGGGTCACTGGAGAAGGGTCACGTGCCTCCATCTGCTCCTAATTCGGGCACTTACATCCCTGCTTCAACAATCAATTCAAGGGCTTTTGCAGGTCATAATTTCGCTCTTTTGATGGGATCATTGCAAAGAGGTCATGTGCCTTTATCTGCACCCAATCCAGGCACTCATATTCTCGGTTTAAAGCTCGGCCAAAAGGCATTCGCGGGTCACAATATAGCTAGTTTGCTAAACTCATTGCAAAAGGGTCTTGTCCCTCCATCCGCACCTAATCCAGGCACCCACATCCCCACTTCAACGCTCGGCCAAAGGGCCTTTGCACGTCACAATATGACTCATTTGCTACTCTCCTTGCAGAAGGGTCGCGTCCCTTCCTCTGAGCCAAATCCAACCATCCCTTAATTAGTGCATATATATATATATAATTATATGCTATAGTAATGGTTCCTCATGACATGCTAATTGAGAGGAAATAAAGCTCCTTTAACATGGCCGGGCACGAGCATAAGTATACATTAATTGCCAGCCTTTCTTACCATTTCATTTTGGAATTCTTTTGTATAAATCCTGGTATTTGCTAAATACAGCATATGTACGTACTTGAAAGAATAAAATGAAGCTGACGAGATTCTTTTATGTTCTTTTTTTGCTTTTCTAGAGCATCCATGAATGTGTACACGCGTGTTGTTTCCGTCTTCTGAAGTAATTAACATTGATATCGAACTCCTAATTTATTAATTTTATGTTATGCATCCTAATCATTTATGAATTAAGCTGCTTGTGTATCCTAAATCAAACCATATATGCATACATGCATTAATAGACATAACAACGAAACAAATTTCATTGAATAACGTGGACTAGTCAGATCTTTAATTTCAGCCAACACTCAAATGCAGAGAGAGAGAGAGAGAACAAGAGAGATATATATGGACGTTGTATATTTATGTTGGGCCATGATATTTTGAACTTGAAAAATATAAATTATTACTTATTAGTGATATGAGTATTTTGTAAGAATTTGTAAAAAGATTAACATATGAACATAAAAGAGAATTATAAAAACCGCTTGCTTGCATCCTGCTATTGTTGCTCAAGTACTTTAATTGAAAAATTAGATTGAATGTCTCTAAATTTGTAAAATCTTTTAACGTAACTCTCACGATGTCTTATAAATGGAGAGTGATGGATAGACTTTTTAGCCTATCTTATTCTCACGTTAAAATTGTGATTGATGGCCAATCACAAACTTATTTGTAGATAGGTCAAGACCTTTATTCAAATATGTACAACAAACCAACGTTGATTCCTACCATCAAAATTGTGGTTCTGTTAATTTTTTGGTAATTCATTTACTCCATTTTCTAGACTTTTCATGGTCAAAATTATCCCGTGAATAATGAGAAAGAATGGCAGCATTTGGTGGCCGGGTACGTATCACTTAGATTGAAAACACTTTGTAATGATGATTAAAAAAACATTTAAAATGACACGGCAGTTTTGCAGGTTTTACAACATTTCCATTTGTCATAAATAAAAATAAAAATAAAAATAAAAATAAAAAGTGTATTTGAAATGAATGGTTGATGTACAACTTCCGCAACTAAATCCATATTCTTAAAGTAGAAAACCTAGTCTTATCTTTTATAATAATATTCCCCATTAATACTTGGCATATTATATATGTGTTTTTTGGTAGTTTGTATATATAATATTCTTTTATGTGTAGAATTATTTATATGTAAAACGAGGAGCGGTGGTACATGCTTTCTACCTTACCCTTTCTATCAGCTAGCCTAGAACTAAGGTAAATGTTATAACCTTTATGCTTCGTTTCTCTCGGCGTAAAATGATTTTTAAAAAATAATTTTGGCATTTTTTGGTGTTTGGTGGGAGTGAAAATAATAATCAACCGAAAATATGATTTCCGTTTGACTAAAAATACTTAGTAAATTTCGAAAAATGATTTATGCTTTTTAAAAGCGTAAATCATTTTTTCCAGACGGCAGATGCATTCAACACTCTTTTAAGCGATGCAGTTGACCTTCACGTTCAAGCAGTTGACCATCACAGGAATCTAGCCAGTGTCAGAATCCAACAACGTTCGGTCACTGTAGCCGGATTCCGGCCACCTTCGTCGGAATCCAGTCAACCCAGATTCCGGCGACTAGAATGGTTAATGGATTCCGGCCACCTAGCCAGGATTTTGCCAGAATGGCCGGATTCGGCTAACCCAAATTCCGACAAAACTGTCTGTATTCCGGCCTTTATCCCGGAATTTGGCAACAGTAGCCAGAATCCGATGAAAGTGGCTGGAATCCTGCCAGTTAGTGACGAAATCTCGTCACCAGTGATTTTTATATTATTTTACAGTAATATTTCTATGTTGTGAATAAAAATTGATTTTTATAAGTTAATATGATTGAATGAAAATATAAAAAATATTTGGAATTTTCCATACACGCCAAACACCGAAAAATGTTTTTGGCGAAAAATATTTTTCTGAAAAATGACTTCCCTGAAATCATTTTACGTTGAAAACCACTTTACAACGTTAATTTTCAGCTTTGTTTCAATTAGTGTTGCATGAAGTGGAGTGATCTATTTATGATTTTAATTGAATTATTTTGGACTTTATGGTGTTTTTCTCTTCGGATTTGTCATGGGTGATGGGATAATTAGTCCATGAGAATATATAGTTTATGCTTTCCAAGCTGGTTTTGTTCAAGGTTGATTAATAGTTGATGGTATTTTCCAGTTAATTAACATTAATTCATAACACATGTATTCATCTTCTCGATCTTCTCTTCTTTTAATATTCTCTTGCTTCTTTTCTTTTTGTGCATGTTGATATATTACTTCTGAAATATTTGCTGTGGTGAGCAGCTTAATTTCTTTTCACTGATTTTAGCTAGTCGGAAGTTGATATATAACTCCTTTAGGGCACAATTATATATCCATCTTAGCAAGTATATATATCCATTTCTTCGAGCATTGTATCATTGTATGTATGGCCTCAAACAGGTCCCATGCATGCGCTTATCTTTTCTTTTGTGTGTTTTAGTTGTTTTTGCGGAAATTAAACCTTGAATTTTTGTGTGTATATATATATAAAATCATATCAAACATAGCGAATTTAATTGGCCAGGATTTCAATTGATCATGCTTAATTGAAATTTCACTTTGTATAATGAGGAAGAAAAGTACTTGGTAGATGGTGATTAACCAAATAAACATAATTAGTGTATTGTTGATTTACATATATATATATATATATATAGAGAGAGAGAGAGAGAGAGAGAGAGAGAGAGAGATTGGCCTTGCCCGGCCTGTTAATTTATTTCTCCCTTTCTCACTGTCTTGCTGCACTTGTAAATATATATGCAATTGCTAACTATGAACTTAGAACCCTTAATGAGCAAATTTTGATATTATTCTTGCAGTCATGTTGGTGGGAGGACCGAGGAGATTCACTAGTTTGCAATTATTTAATATCGGTTGAGTTATTGAATATTAAGCTAATGAAAATGGCATGGTTATTATATATCTTATAAGCTAGTCTTTTCCGATTACTATCTTATAAGTCTCTTCGGATTATCTCAATTAAAAGCATAATCATATATATATATATATATATATATATATATATATATTTTCTGGGTTTATAAACAGGCCGTTAAAAAAATTTGGTTATACACTACAAAAAAAAAAAGGGGGTTTTTGAGCCGTTTTTGTTGGAGTCATTTAAACAAAACGGCTCTAATTTGAACCATTTTTAACTAAAGCGGTTCAAATTAGAGCCGTTTTTTAAAAGGGCTCTAATTATAGTCACTTTTTTAAAACGGCTCAAAATTATTTGGAGCCGTTTTTGTTAAAAGGGCTCTAATTAGAGTCTATTTTTTAAAACGGCTCAAAATTATTTGGAGTCCTTTTTGTAAAAATGGCTCCAATTTGAACCGTTTTTATTGGAGCCATTTTAGTTAAAACAATTCCAATTAGTTTGAGCCTTTTTATAAAAAAAAGGCTCTAATTTGAGCCATTTTAACAAAAACGACTTTAATTTAAGCCTCTTTTCTAAAACGGCTCTAATTTGAGTCGTTTTAATAAAAACGGTTCGAAATGGAGCCGTCTTGATCAAAACGATTGATCACACATGATCGTACCACGATCTATCACACTTAGATAGTACCATGATCGATCATACATGCATGATTGTACCACGATCGATCACACATGATTGTGCCACAATCAATCATATAGATCATACCACGATCAATCACATAGATTATACCATGATCGATCACATTGATCGTACTACGAACTATCACATTGATCATACTATGACGGATCACATAAATCGTACCACAACCTATCACATTGGTCATACCACGACCAATCACATAGATTGTATCACGATCGATCACACATGATCGTGCCACAATCAATCATATAGATCATACCACGATCAATCACATTGATCGTACCACGAACTATCACATTGATCGTACTAGGACCGATCACATAAATCGTACCACGACCTATCACATTGGTCATATCACGACCAATCACATAGATCGTACAACGACCTATCACATTGATCGTACCACGACCGATCACATAGATCGTACAACGACTTATTGATCGTACCATGACCTATCGATCGTACCATGACCTATCACATTGATCGTACCACAATTGATCACATAGATCATACTACGATCGATCACATTGATCGTACCATGTTCCATCACATAGATCGTATAACAATCGATCACTTAGATCGTACAACGATCGATCACATAGATCGTACCATCATGTGTCAAATGTTCCCCCTGAAACTACTAAAAAATGTCAACGTTCCCTCTAATGATAAAAATACATTTCATAAAATTATTAAAATTAAAAAAATATATATAAGATAACAAAAAATTATAGAAAATAAATAATAAATAAAAACTGGTTTTAATTTTTTTTTTTTCGTTTGTTTATTTATTTATTTTTTTAATAATTTTCAATTTCGTTTTAATTTTTTTTTTTAATTTTCAGGTTTTTTTTTTAAACAAAAATTTGTTTTTTCCTTTTTTCTTCAATTTTTTTAGTTTTTTTTTTTTTTTTTTTAAATTTTTTCAAGATTATTTTCGTTGGAGCCCTTTTGGGTGAAAACGACTCCAAGTCGTTTTGAGGGGTGCCCGACTTAGGGGGGCGCGCGGGGCACGGAAATTTTCGTGTCCTGCGTACCCTCATCTTTTTGTTCAAAATTTTTCAAAATTTTTTTTTGTTTCTTTTTCTCTTATAAAATGTACCCATTGGCTTGCCCCCACGCAACTCCTTTTTCTTCTTTCTTCTTTCTTTTTCTGTCCTAATTTCTTGTATCTCCTCTTCTCACCCGAACTCAAAGAGATGAAAAGAGAGTTTGAGAGAGGGTGAGACTGAGAGATAGAGATCGAGAGAGAAGAGTCTGAGAGAGGGTGAGACGAAGAAGGAGAGACCGAGAGTGGGAGTTCGAGAGAGAGAGCTGGGAGCCAAGAGAAACGCAGGTCGAAGTAGAGAGGAGATCCGGCGAACCCGTGACCCAAAGACCCGATCTTCCATGGATCGACAACCGGTGGAGCCAGAAGCTGATTTCCAGCGATTAGAAGCAGTTTCCAGCGACTGGGCAAGGGGTCGAGTCGGAACCCATGATTTTCGGACGTTCATTGCTTTTAATTTGTTGGCAATGGCTGTTACTCTGTTTTGATTTTTCTTGAGTTGTGGAGCGGTGTGCTTCTTGCTTCTTTGGCTGTATTGTGTTGTGTGTTGTGGTGTTTGCTCTGCTGTTGAGCTGGGTGTGTCTTGGTTTGCTGTTTAGATGCAGGCATCCAGGTTTTGTTTCTTGTTGAACTTCAAATCCAGTTTTGATTGGAGTGTAGTTTGCTGTGTTTGGTTATAAAGCTTTTAGTTCATCAAAAGCAACAAAAAAATGACGTCCATGATTTTCGGCGATTTCCGGAACCCTTGATTTCCGGTTTGTTTCTGCACAATGACTTCCATGATTTAATTTGTGTATTCTTATCCTTTTCTAGGTGAGTTTGAGTCGCTGTGTGTGGTAAAAGACAATGAATTGCTTGATGCAATTTCGTCTGTTGGTACTGGCTTGAGAAAACAGCAAATTGCAAGACCCACATTTTATAAATTGGTATATTGGTATATAATTTTTTTTTAATTTCTTTTTATTTAGAAAAACGACTCAAAAAAATGTTTTTTTTTTTTTTTTTTTTAATTTTTAATTTTTTTTAGAGCCGTTTTAGGGAGCTTAAAACTGCTCCAAAAAAAATAATGATTTTTTTTTTTAATAAAAAAATTAGAGCCGTTTTAGGGTCCTTAAAATGGCTGCAATTAATTAGAGCTGTTTTGGTCCAAAACGACTCCAACCGATTTGAGCCGTTTTAAAAAGCGGCTTAAACCAGTTTGAGTCATTTTTATTAAAACGGCTCAATTAGAGTCGTTTTAGTCCAAAACGGCTCAAACTGAGATTTTAATACGCTAGTGTTGAGCCATTTTGAAAACGGCTCAAGAAAAACGACACAAAACATTTTGAGCTATTTTAAGGCCTTAAAACGGCTCAAAAAAAAAGGCTTAAAAAGTCATTTTTTTTATGGGAAAAATACATATATCCCTCTCAAACTACCACTTCATTGTCAATGTCTTCCCTAAACTATAAAAAAATATCAATGTCCTTAAAGACAAAAATATCGTTAGTAAAATTATAAAAATTATATTAAAAAAAACCAGTTTTTCATTTTTAAAAATTCTCTTTTTATTTTTTTTTATTTTTTAAATAAATAAACTTTTTTAATAATTTTCAGTTATTTTTTAAAATTTTAATTTTTTTAAAAAAAAATTGTATTTTTTTCTTTTTTCGGATTTATAAAGACATCACGCCTTGGAGGTATGTTATTCCTTGATAAATAAAAGCTTAGAATTAGTTCTTACCGTTTTATTCTTGGTGAAGTTAATATATATATATTAATTTGTTTTTTGTGGTGATAGCTTACTACGTGGAAAATAACTGTACAAGCTCACTACATATAGAATAATTTTCACTACATGGAAAATAAATGCACTATTGATTGTATAACTTTAGTCTGCCATATTGTAGCAAGCATTCATAATTCATATTCAGGAGCTTCTTACTTTAAAAGAGTAACTCTCTCCAAAAAGGACGCTCAAATATGCTCTCTCTAAACATTTTTCATTTAGATATTTTGTCAAACAATGTTATACCGATTGAAGCATCAGAGTGTCTCCGGTCCCTCAAGGATCAACATAAAGATTTTCAGTGACCATTTTCTTTATTTTGCAAGAGGCCCATTGCCGGTCCGGCCATCCAAAAAATTGCTTCAACATATACTATAGGTTTTAATTTGTTAAAATACATATGTGTCACTAAATAAAAAAGAAACCAACATATGTCGTTATATATAAAGATGGCAGAAGAAATTAAGGAAAATCACTGAAACGGGTGGTCATGTTCATATCCATTCCCAATTACTTCAAATGGGTCATGTGGTAATTATGAGCTAGACTTCATTAATTTCATTAGTTTTGAATTATTTTTCAAAGTAATCATGTCGTGTAAAAGGTTTGCACACGCCAAAGGATCAGCTGGGGATATGATGATGTTTTCACCAAGTTTTCTCCGTTCAAATTTAAGTGGCCCAAAAGAAAGCCGATCGATGGTGAAAGAAAGTGTCCGGAACTGGCCGGGCTTCAGTCAATTCAACAAAGGGCTACTCCGATAGACCTATTTTTCTTCTCTTTCAATTTCTTTTTCCGTTCAAAATGCCCGAAGGGAAAGCAAAGTATAGATAGTTTCAGCTGAGGGCCAGGGAATAAGCGAAAGGAAATTCCAAATCACTACAAAAAACTTGGTATTTAGCCACATGCAGTTAGCCACGTGGATTAGAGTCATTCACGTTGCTAACGGCTAGCCACGTGAGTTCCGCGTGTGGCTAAATGCATTTTATTTTTGAAGAAAAATAATGCACTTTTAGCCACGTAGAACTATCTCACGTTGCTAACCACCACATTTTTTTTAAAAAAAAAAAAAAAAAAAGAACAGAAATTAATTTTTTTTTTTTTTTAATTTATGTTCTTTTTTTCTTTCGCCAATATTTTCTTCCTAGCCCTCGCTGGAAACTTTTTTTTTTTTTCCCTCGCCGGAAACTTCTTCAAGGCCGGCGAAATCTTCCCCTTCCTTCCCCCACGAAATCCAAACCAAAAAATCCTCCAAAAATTCTCCGTCAACCGCATTACTAAAATCACCAACAAAACACCAAAAATCACGACATCTTCGTGATGCATGTTTACCGGAGATGAAGTGAAATGAAACTACCAAAAAAAAACCCCAAAAAAAAAAAAGCTGGAAAAACACCTCCTTGGCTTCACGCACCGGCGTCGGGCCGTGACCCTCCAGACTCCGGCACCTTCGTCAACCACGACTCTCTCTCTCAGAATTGCTCAAGTTCTCTCTCTACAGGTCTCTCAGTCTCCCTCTTCCATCTCCCTCTCTTTGTGAAGAAAAGGAATTAAAAAAAAAAAAAAAAATTTAAAAAAAAAAAAAAAAAAAAAAAAAAAAAGGGGAGAAGGAGGAAAGGCCTCCGTGGGAAAAAGGGGAAGAGGGAAGAAAAAAAAAAAGGGGGAAATGAAAAGAAAAGTTAGAGGGGGCAGGGGAAATGAAAAAAAAAAGGAGAGAAGTTAGAAAAAGTAAGAACGAGAAAAATAATTAAAGAGGGAAATTAGAAATGCATTGGAGGGAAGTAATTACTCAAGTGGTTTATGTGCCACGTGGCCAATAAACCACATGGTTTATGTGCCACATGGCCAATTGGCAATGTGGCCAATAAACCATGTAGCTAAAATTTCAAACCTCAAAAAATTTGGAAAAATTTCAATTTTTGAAATTTTTTTTTTTATTTTAAAAATGAATATTTTAGCCACGTGGCTAATTGGCGACGTGGCAAAATCCACGTGGCTAATTACCTACGCAAAGCATTTCGCTACGTAGTAGATTACCCACATGGCAAAATCGCGATGTAGATAATCACCACGTCGCGAAATCGCCACATGGCTAGAAACCAAGTTTAGAAATTTAGAAAATGTGCTCTTGGAAATCTTAGGCCATTGTCCCTTAACTTCCTCTTAATTAATATTGTTAAATTACCTATCACATAAAAGTTTAAGCTAATAAAAAATATAAATTTAATCAAATATTTTACGGGTCTTCACAACATATACTGAATGTACGTTCATCGCACTGCACGACTTCAATCTTTTTCATGCATGTGAAAAGCGTAAATTTTAGGATTGAAATCAAACCCATGCAGTTTCTTTGTTTTGCAAGAGACATTTTGTTGCGTATTAGAAGATCTGCTGTGTATTTTCATTGGGTGAGATATAACCCATTGGAAACCGGTAATGCCTCTATGCCTAAGAAGAAGTGCAAGTCTCCAAGATCTTTTACAGCAAAGTCAGCAGTGAGCTTGGTGGTGATCAAATTTTTAGCAGCTATGTTGGATCCTGTACTATTATGTTGTCCACACAAATGAGAAAATAGATACCCAAGTTGCCTTGCTGATATATAAATAGAGAAGTATCGGCCTTTGAGCTAATGAATCCAAGTCCTAGAAGGCTATTACTAAGCCGGGAGAACCAAACACGAGGGGCTTGTTTAAGTCTATAAAGGGCCTTGCGAAGATGACAAACATGATTTGGCATTTGAGGATGACTGAAACCCGGTGGCTGAATCATAAAAACTTGCTCATCAAGAAAGCCATGACGAAAGGCATTTTGAATGTCAATCTGTCTTAAACACCATCTGGATGAGACTGCAATAGAAATGACAGTTCTAATTGTCGTCGTTTTAATAACCGGGCAGTAAGTCTCGTGAAAATCCACTCCTTGGTGCTGATGATAGCCTTTGGCTACTGAACGAGCTTTATACCACTCAATGGACCCATCCACCTTTCGTTTAAAGCGAAACACTCAATTGCATCCAACTACATTTTGATGAGAGGATGGGGCAATAAGAGACCATGTACCATTGCGAAGAAGGGCATCAAATTCCACATTCATTGCTTCACGCCAATAAGGATGCTTTACTGCCTCAGTGTAACGAGTTGGTTCTTGGGTCATATGAGAATTTTCTGCAATGAGAGCTTGTGGTAGAGGATATTTGATGGTGTCGTCATGGTGTGTTTTAGGCTTGAAAATATTGTCTCTAGCACGTGTAATCATGGGATGATTAGAGGAAGGTCCTGCAGTTGTTGTTTTTGGGACGTGTGGACGTGCGTAAGGTATAGGGACAGCAGAGAAGTCTTCCATTGCAGCTGCATGAGACGTGGATGCAATTGTGGGTTCAGTTTCCACATGCTGAGCAACAAATTTTGGTGTGGGTCCCACATTAGTAGCAGCAATGATTGCTAGATATGAGGCTCCATACATCTGGAGAGTATGATTCACGTGGCATCACATTTGATGGAGGTAAATCCCTTGCAGTTGAGTCATGAGAATTTAATGACACATGTGGCATTGAAGTGGGCAAGAGCATATTTTGCAAAAAAAAGAGTTAGTAGGAACATATTCTGGAGAGTGTGATGCATTTTCAGAATTGTTTGAGAAGGGAAATAATTGTTCATTAAAAACAACATCCCGAGATATGTAGATACGTCTTGAGGATTGATCACGACACCTATAGCCACGATGATGGGGACTATATCCCAAGAAAAGGCATGTTTTTTAACAGAAATCAAGTTTGTGACGATTATATGGATGCATACATGGCCAATATGCACAATCGAAAACCCATAAAAAAGTATAACCAGCCTTTGTATGATAAAGCATTTCAAAAGGACTTAAATGTCGTAAGATTGGAGTGGGTAGACGATTGATTAAATATGCAGCAGTAGCAAATGCATCTTCCCAATAAGTGTGAGGCATGTGAGATTGGGCTAGGAGGGCAAGACCCATTTCTGTTATGTGATGATGATGACGCTCAATCGACCCATTTTGTTGATGGGTGTGTGGGCAAGCAATGCGATATATAATTCCATGATTTTTGAAATAAACATTTAAATGAAAAAATTCACCACCCTAATCAATTTGTATTAATTTAATGGTTCGATTAAATTGTTTTTCAACTAGTGCTTGAAATTGATAGAAAATTGTCTCAATATTATATTTCAATTTAAGAGGAAAGAACCATACAAACTTGCTATAATCATCAACAAAGATAAGATAATAGCGACCACCACTAGTGGAAATAGCGGGGGAAGGGCCCCATACATCATTGAAAATTAAATCTAGGGGCCCATGTGACTGAGATGCAAAAAGAGGAAATGGGAGAGAATGGCTCTTGGCCATTTGACAATCAGAACATATTGAGGGTTGTATTTTATTGGACATTGGAAGCCCAAACTTACCTATGATCTTGGATACAGTTGGAAATGCTAGATGACCAAGTCTTTTATGCCATCCTTCAAGAGATACCCGAACACCACTAAGAGCCCATGGAGATGATGAACGAGAAGAAGGACGCATGGAATATAGAGACCATTAAGGAGGGGTCTGCGATGCAGAAGTGTCTGCGATGCAGAAGTGTCCCCATACGACAATCCTTTATCAAAAAATAGTTAGCATGAAACATGAAATGAACTTTATTATCGTGAGCAAATTGTTGGACAGATAATAAATTTTTCTGAATATCTGGAACGAGTAAAATATTTTTGAGTGAGAATGAATGATTTTCAATTTCCAAATTAGAATAGCCAATATGAGATATTCATAGACCTATACCATTTCCCACTTGAATGTTGTCTGTGCCATGATAATCCTCATTTCTTAGGGAAAGATTTGCCATGTCTGCAGTAACTATGTTTTCACTGCTTGAAATATTTAATTGAATCATATGTGCATGAAATATAAATAAGCTTTACAAGATAGAAGGTATTGCTAAGCTAGGACTGTTACAAGCTCAAAATTCAAACTATGTTTATCTATAACAATATTGAAACTAACACTGATCTTGAGTATCTTCATAAGTGGAAGATAGTGTTGGAGATGAAGTGAACTTCTTGCTTATTCAAATGATTCAAACTTACTCTAATCTTGAGTATCTTGGTTGGTAGATGATGAGGTAGATTCCTTGTCTATCACTGAGTCTTCAATATTTTTAATGAAATAGAGTTTCTGTTTCAACAATCCTTCGTTTGGCAATAAAAAAAAATATTGATTCTTTTCTACTTTTTTAAAAACAAATTATATTTTATTTAACTTTTTTAAATTTTTTCAAATTTTATCTCACAAAGTCAAACCTCGAAATTTACGTAGTAAATTAGAATTGAATTCTTATTTCAAAAAAATCCAACCTCCAAACAAATCAGCCTGCGTCACTGCATCTATCAGCATCTACTCATGCGGATACCCATGAGCCAGTGCTCCTCAAGACTCCCTTTTACCTGTGAGTCACATTTCAACCATACCAACGGATACCCATGAGCCAGATAATAATCACACCGAGTCTCTACCAATTTCCAATCCCAATTCCCATGGAATCCAAAATTCTTACTGATGGCACCATCAAATATCCCCTACCCCAAGCCTTGAACATGTCACTTAGTCAAGTTGATTCTGAACTTACTTGCTTTACAACTGCATCCAAGCATTCTAAATGGAGAACATCAATGTTTGAGGAGTTCATTGCACTAAAAAAAAAAATGGGATGTAGGATCTGGTGTCTTATAAACCTTCTATGAATGTGGTTGGTTGTAAATGAATTTTCCGCATCAAAAGGAAAGCTGATTGTAGTATTGAAGGGTATAAGGCTAGGCTTGTTGCTAAAGGGTTTCATAAACAGCTAGGTATAAATTTTGGTGATACTTACAGTCTAGTCATTAAACCAATCACCATTAGAGTTGTGCTTTCTATTGTTATTTCTGCAGGTTGGTCCATCAACCAAATTGATGTAAGTAATGCATTTCTTCATGGATTTCTTCAGGAGTCCGTTTATATGGTTCAACCTCCTGAATTTATAGATTCTCAAAACACATTTGCTATCTGTCATTTCAAGAAAGCCATCTATGGCTTAAAGTAGGCTCATCGTGCATGGTTTCAATGACTCAGTTCCAAGTTATTGGAACTTGGTTTTCATGGCTCACAATCAGACACATCTTTATTTATTTACAACTCTGGTGGTGTTAGACTATTTGTACTTGTATATGTGGATGATATTATTCTTACAGGGTCCTCTAACAATGCTATTGACACTTAGACTCTCTCAGCAACATTTCCCATCAAAGACCTTGGCCAGTTGAATTTCTTCTTAGGTGTTGAAGTCACAGCAAGTCTTCATCTCTGTCAACAGAGATACATATCAGACATTCTAAAAAGGGCTAACATGGATCTTGCCAAACCCATTACTTCCCCTATGTCTTCTTCGGTACCACTCAATTGGTTTGATGGTGTCAAATTTGACAATCATACACTAGATCGCAACATTGTTGGAGCTTTACAGTATTTATCCATCACCAGACCGGACATCGCTTTTTCTGTAAGTAAAGTGTCTCAATTTATGCATGGACCTAAAGATACTAATTGGTCTACTGTCAAGAGCATTTTATGGTATTTGAAGCAAACAATTGCTCATGGTCTTCTTATGAAACCATGTGAAACCATGTAAGTCATCTCAACTATTTGCATTTTCTAATGCTGAATGTAGGGGTGGGCAAATACCTGCAAACCCGCCCCAACCCGCATCCCCCGCCCCACCCAAGTCGGTTTTATTTGTTTTTTTTTTTTGCGGGTATGGGTTGAAATATGGTATATCCATGCAGGGCGGAGCGGATTGCGGGTTGGAGTTTTAAAATATCCCAGGGACCCGCCCCTACCCGCAGGAAAAAAAATAAAAATAAAAAACCCTAACCTTGCACTGCAGCTTCTAGAGTCTTCTTCATTCTTCTCTTCTCTTCACTCTTCGTTGAGTTCATTCAGCCTCTTTTCTGATCTTCTCTTCATCATGTCTCAGTCTGAAAGTCTGAAACTCTGAGGAAGAAGACAACCCAAAGAACTGAAAGAAGTGAAAAGAGATTATTCATGCACTGGTATAGCTGGAACTGGAAGCCATGCGTTGGTTTGAAAAAATCAAAACGCACGGGTATTTGCGTTGAACCAACTAGTAAGCCATTATTCTTTCTTTTCTTTTCTTTTTTTTTTTTTTTTTTTTTTTTTTTTTTTTAATAAATGTTTATTTGTTTCTAAATCCTTCCTCCGCGTGTGACGTGAAGGAAGTAGTGGCTTACAGGCTTACAATTGCTTTGAACCAATGCAAATACCCATGCGTTGGTTCATTTACCAAATACAGCTTTACAGCCGGTACATTACATCTTCCTTCCTCAATATTCATGCGTTTTTCATTTTTTTATTTTATTTAAATTGATGTGTTGGTTCATTTATCCATGCGTTGGTACATTACTTCACGTGGAGGAAGTAATATTCAAACCGAATCAAACGCACGGGGTAAGCCATTATTCACTTACGAAATGGCATGTGGACTTCCCTCATTCCTTCATGCTTTTCTCCTTTTCCTTTTTTTCTTGTCTTCATCTTCTTTGTTTTAACCCTAGCGCCGCAGTGCTAGTGCCAGTGCCGCACACCTCTTCTCTTCATTTTTCTCCTCTCTTCACAGCCTCCCCTTGCGCCGCTCTTCGCCTCTTCATCTTTTACGTTTTAACCCAAGTGGCGCAGTATTTTCAGAGAAGATTGAAGAAGTTGAAGAGCGGCGCATCATCCCCGCCCTGCCCCCGCCCAACCCGCACCCCCCACACCGTACGGATTCTTCATTCTTTGTGCAGTTCGCGGGTGAAATTTTCTCAATCCGCAGTAGTGCAAGGCGGGGGGAAAAAGGGCAGAAATCCGCCCCGCCCTGTGCACACCCCTAGCTGAATGGGAGATATGCCCAAATGATAGACGATCCACATCTAAATTTTTAATTTTCATTGGTTGCAATCTTTAATATAATCTGTGAAATAAAAAAATTCTTTATACACAGTTTAATCAAAGTTTAATAATTGTGTCATAAGGTCTAAATATTTGAATATTGTGTTAGGAAATATATGTGTACCATATTGAAAACAACTTAGTCACTTGTATGTACGTCAGATAATATGTCTGTGTGTGGAATTAGATCTGCCACCTAGTGAATTGTGTAAAAGAAGACTACACAATTATTTCCATCCATCTTCATTAATATTTCCCTAACCTTATTCATCCAGTTGCTCATGATAGACTCACAATTTTCTTATTTGTCTTTCTTTGTGCTTTGGCTGCTTCATTCTCTCGCACAACAATATGCCAACCATCAACAATATTTGCTTCGTTTTCTTTCTAACTATGTGCACCATGGCCTCTTTGTCACTGGCATCAGCATCACACAAAGTAGGTTTCTATAAATCAACTTATCCATATGCGGCTGATTAAATCTTTTTAAATTCTATATATAAACATATTATGTACACAACGGGATTTAGTGGATTTATGTGTAATCACCAATATAACTGTGGAATATCATAGCAAATATTTTATATTGATAATGTCTCAGTTAATGAGCAAAATATTAATGCAAAGGTAGTTTATTCAGACATGATATGTTGCCACCTCATAACACGTGCAACTTTTTCTACTCATTCTTAGTTTGTGAAACAAAAGCATCAAGCATCCATAAGGTTGAGATCTATGGCAATTGTTTGAATTATTATTTTATTAGCAATTTGAATAAGTAATGTAAGAGATATTATACACGGTCTATCTATCTGAGTACGTGCAACTTCAAATTGATTTAAATAAGTGGGTTTTATATGGGATATCTCGCACTACCTGCAAATAATTGATGCAAATTCTTGTCTGTGTCATCGAAGCTTTGGCTACTCATTCTCAATTTGTCGCACATGTCTACATTGTGAAACCTTTGTACTTCTTGAAAAGTTGAAGAGACGTAATCATGGCAAGAGACCATTGCAGTAGCGTCATGAGCGGCTAAAAACCTTTGTAGGGTATTGATGTAGCCCTATTTAAGCACAATTGTTTGATTGTATTTTAATTCAGAGAATTTTAGTTTATGTATGTTGGTTGTATAATTATGAGAATTGCTACAATTTTATATTGCTCTTAATCTTTTAATGCAATTGTTCTTCAAGTTCATAATCAATATTAGTAAAATTCTTCTGTTGTTTTAGAAAGCTTTTTACCTTTATTGAACTTAAATCATTCTTATTTTCTATGATTATAAGAATGATGATTATACAAAGAGTTTAATTGACATATGATCAAGAGGATTAGATAAGCCATGCCTAGGGAAGACGGATCGTATTACACCCTAATTTAGTATAATTTAGGTAGACGATCCGTGCCAACCGAAGATGAGTTATACTATTCCATTGGTTATATGTATCCTATGAAAGACGTAGCTAATTCATATCTAGGAAAGACAGGTCGTATTATATCTTAGTGGTTAGGTGGACGGTCCGTGCCAACCGAAGATGGATTATACTTATTATTTAGAGGTAATTTCTTGTTTATTTATAACATGCATAGAATGAATTTCTCTAATTAAATATGATTAACCATTGATGTGCGGATAGCAGTGAAGTCAATACTCTACTCTCTCTCTCTCTCTCTCTAACATTTAATTATGTTTTACATTTATGCACTTTAGTTAAAATCAAAATCAACAAATCTTTTCTTTAGTTATTTTTAATTTTTATAAACTTAATTACAACACCCTTGCAGTCCTTGAGGTTCGACACCTTCTCTATAGCCTTGTCCTATAAGGATTCGTTCTATTGCGAGTGGTTTAATTTATTATGATGTATTTTTACTTTAAAAATACCACATCAATTTTTGGCGCCGTTGTTGGGGACTGTTACGATTACGTCGTTAAGTTTTTGGGATTAAATATAATTTGATTCATAGCTTAGGACATTGTATATATTACTTTTTACGTCTCTGTTTGAGTGTTTTATTGTTTCAGGTGTTGCACTACATTATCAGATTGGGCTCAAGTGCACCTTCCTAGATCAGTAGTACCGAAGCTACTTTACTGCAAAGAGCGGTACATCTAAACTTTTTGTGATTTTTTATTTATTTATTTCCTATATATATTTGTTTGTGTTACTTAATTATGATTGGCTGCTGTTCTTTATCACTTCTATATTTGCGACCTTGACCTTGAAATATGGCTATGGACCCATATGAAGGTTATCAAACTCACTTTGGGTTTGATCACTTTCACTTAGAGCTAGAGGCTTTCTCTATAAAGCTTTCTCCGCCGCAGCGTTTGGAGTTCGCTTCCTCTTCTTTGAAGTCACCCACAAGGGACCTCCGGCTCAGCAGTCTCGAGTCCAGCCTTCCTCATTGGCTTGGTTTTGCCCTTCTTATTTAGCAAGATCTTGTTCTCTGGGATATGGTACCCGAGATGCTCCCTCATGGCAGCATCGGTGACAATCTTATCAAAGTCGAGCTCGACTGTCTGATTCAATCCTTGCCGAGAGTAAGTGATCATCTCTACAACCTCAACCCGGTCAGCTACGTTCAAGGGCAGTGGCTCCCTTAGATCGTAAGCCAGATGCCTCCATTCCAGAGGGATCTTCTGATCCTCAGGGAGCTCTTCAGAACTGGGGCATTCCCATTCCCCTGAGACACGGAAGACTTGTTGCTTCCACTGTTTGTTGTTGGAATAACCCTCATTCAACCAAATAAAGAGGGGGTTTTGATGGACTTGAAGCTCCACTACCCCGTCACGGTTCATCTTCGGTCGATAGAAGTTGAAAAATTGGGGAATGCTCATCCGGGTCCCGAGCACCGTCTTCCACAAGATATAGGAAGCGAAAAGGTACCTTCAAGCATTCGGTGCAACCTGGCTCAGAGCAATCATCAGAAATAGCATGAGCTCCCAAGCGATCTCTAAGAACGGGAGCCGAAGTCCAGCCATGAACATCCTCTCGAAAAGAGTAATGTCCCCGCCGAAAATCATCCGGGTAGCCGAATCTTGGAAGTGGAGACAAACGGAAGGGCCAATCTCGTAATTATGGTAAAGCACATGCTCGTCCTTCTCAAATAAAACCGCCACCCGACAATTCTCGAGAGGTATCAGGGCCGAAGCTTAGTCGGCTTTAACTTCTTCGGCTTTAGCTTCCTCAATCTGGGCCCCTCGCCTGGATTTGCTCTTCTTGGAGCTCAAGATTAGCACCATACTCAGAGTGATGACCAGACTTGTTGGACGACACTCTTGAGAGGTTGCAATGAATGTTGGAGGATAAGGAAAAAAAAAAAAAAAAAAGAGCAAGAGCTAGAGTTGAGACAAAGAGAAGAAAGTGAAAAGTGCAAAATGAAGAAGTGAAAAAGGCTTATATAGGCGTGATTGTCACCGAAACCAGCCAATTTCGAATGACTAGGATTTCAATCGACGCCGGTTTCCACATGCATTCCCAAAAGACGATGCGACAACTATCAAGTCGCCAAAAATTGAATCGACGCCGTCAAGTCAATCGCCAATCGCTGTCAGACACGAAACCCGAGAATTCAAAATTTGAAAGAATCGCAGGAATATTGACAAGGTTGCTCCCCGGTATTCACTCATACAGATCCGACCATTTGTCTAAGTGATTGGAGGGTAACTCAGTTATAGATTATTATGCTATGATTTGCCCAGCTAAAGCACTCTCTCGAAAATAACTTCGAAAAATTATTATTTGTCTAACTTATTGAAACCCTGCTCAGTAACCATCCAGGCTTACCATAGAAAAAAACGAGGAATTCTAAAAATCACCAGTAAGGCTCGGGGATAGCCTAGTACACAATTGAGGCTCAGAAGTTGTCTTGTCTCCGGGAGAAGCAGTTGTCACATTGTTTGGAATCAAAAGAATTCAAATCCTAAGAAGACACTGGTAATTAATTCTCTTACATGCAAAACTCAAATAAAAGAATTGGGGGGTAACTGTTGCGGAAATTATCATTCCGAAAGCACAAGTGAGCCCAAGACTAGACCATGTGCCCAATCGGTCTGGCCGACCTGAGAAGGTCCAGTCGATTGCGATATTACAACCGAGATTTGTAAAGATCATGAATTTCGAGAAGCCAGGGATCTGCAGAGCATTATCTCCTTCAAGAGGTAACACTCTCAGAGGACAAGGGCCCCGGATAATCACACTCAATCCTTGAGTAGATCATGGGTCACGACAGATCCGGAGAGAGGACAACCAATCCCAAGAGATCCAGGGCATGAATTTTGGGTCATTAATTCCATGAAGGGATTTTGGATCCCTAGAAATTCGGGACCCCCGAATGCCATAACTGCACCCGTGTGCCAATAAATTGGCGACTATCCCTAATGTAAATTGATTTATAACATAACCCAATAGTATGTTGATTTTAATTTATTTTAGATAAATTAAGTGTTTTTGAGTATATTAAAATTTACGATGATGTTTAAAAGTATGAATATGATATGTGATTTTAGACTGAGTATAAGTTGGAGATTCAAATTATGAAAATTGTCTGAGAAGTGTTATGCTAGGCTGTTTATGTTTTATAAGAAAACACATATTAAAGCATGATTCATAAATGAAATGTATTGTTTTAGGACAGGTGGTATAGCATATGAACAATTAAATAGAATTTGAAGAATATGAATAATGGAATAAGAATGACAGTTTACGTAGATTAACAAGATGAACAATTAAACAGATTTTCTAATGATTCAGTAAATTCTTTTATCAGTTTTCACTTTAAACCTTCATCTGTGGTTTAACCCTTTATAGACTCTAAACCGCTGTTACTCGTGAGCGGAGCACGTTGGCTTTTGTCCCAAGGACCTATGGACTCAGCTTGTCGTCACAGGGGAGAGTCATCCAGGTTGGGGGTCTTCCCTAGGTGAAGGCCAACCTCGGCTGGTAGCACACACCAACTTATGGTATGCTTGTCATGCTACCCTATAGGTACCAATCCTAACTGTAATAGTGCCTCAGGGTTAAACAATTACTGCACATGAACGTTTTTCTGTAATACTGTAGGCTCTGCTTTATCTGTATACTTTATTTCAAAACTGTAAGAGCCGCTTTCATAACTGTAGTCATGTGCGGAATTTAACTTTAGATTCACTTTTCTTTTATTCACTGGATTCATGAATAGAATCATATACTTTGGAATTCTCTGTAATCATATCTTTGAAATGCTCTTTATCATCTCTCTGAGTATGCATAATTCAATGATTCTTGAAATGCTCTTAGTCTTAACTATAATTATGCATAAATCATAATGCTTAAAAATGCTCTTAACCATAACTGTGATTTATGCTCAAAATTCTTAAACAATATCATATGAGTAATAAAGCTTGGCATTAAAAATCACATGAGCAACGCTTCGTAAATTTCCCCAACACTTTTTTCAAAAGATTTGTAATAAAATCTTGTTGGAGTTTTTCGGTGTTGTATCCCCTTACCTGGACTTTTCATTAGCATCGGGATCGAGCTTTTACCTAATAAATTGAAAGAAGAAGCTTAGAAGAATATTCTAGAATTTGTAACCTAAAACTTAATTAAAATATACATAACACGTAATCAAAGATCTCTAAATTGTACGGTCGGTCAACATCCATAATTTCACATTATTTCTTAGTGACTAAACTACCAACAAGTGTGACTCACTCAACCCCAATCACAATAAATCTTCCAAAAATGGCAACCCCCTTGAATACATAATCCTTAGTCCGAGAGTCCACGACCCAAACAACCTAATATTATACTAACTCGTGTCAAAATCATTTGCTAATGTCATTCTTCCAACTATGAACTCAATATCCAAAATCACACTAAACACTACTCAGTTATTTCAATAAAACATGATAATCTCCAAATTAGCCTACAGCTATTACATACCCTCAACAGAAGTCACAGCAAAACAACATACCCAGTTCCCATAATTAATTCAGTTAAAACTAGGGAATAAACCTAGCTCCAAAAGTTAACAGGTCACCAATACAATCGGACAAACACCTTACAAAATCTATACCCAATTTTCAGAACATAGACCAATCACTCTCAGCTCACACACATATAACCGGAATAGGAAACACATTAACGTAGTAAATTTATGGACTATACAACTAATCAAAACTCAAATCCTCAACACGATAAACACATAATCATTCTACAAAAATACTGAAAATAGGGGAATAATACTATAATCGGTTATACAACTAAACAGGGAATCCAAATCCACAAATTATCAACTAAAATCCACTTACAAATCGGCTAACCAAAACAGCACATATATACAGGTTCTACCCAAAAATTCCATCAACAATTGATTATACCCCAAATCAGATTACCCGTCAACAATTGACACAAACCTAACCCATAAATCCAAGAACATAAATATTCATGGCCAACACCCATATACCCTGTCAATCGACTACTAAAACAGGGAAAACCAACTCAAATGGAAACACAATAAGCAACCAGCTAATCCACAGAGAACCCATCACACACATAATCAATTCTATGTCCAAAAATAGCAAAACACAAGATCAAACTCCAAGCTTTAACCATACGATTAAATCCAAAGATTAACACCGAAAAACACCACACACACAAACAAGGATAACCCAAAAATTACCCATAGATTCTGGACTTAAGAGTCGCCGGAAAATTCTACTAAAGCTCGCCGGAATTGCACTCCAAGTCACCGGAAATCGCCTCCGACGACAACCCACGGAAATCCCAGCTCTGTCTCGCTGGAAATCACGTCCTCCGGCCACCGGACTTCGCCCATCGCCTCGCCCCTTTGATGTACCACCGGAAATCAGCTCATGGATGTCCGGCCACCGACGATCGAGTCTCACAGGCTCACGAACCACCCAGGTTCTCTCTCTCGGGTCTGGCGGGTTGCGGTCACGACTTCACGGGTTCAACGATCGAAGCTTCTCTCGGGTTACTTCTGGTTCTCGAGCTCGCCGGAAAACCACATTACAGGTCGCCAGAAGTCACAGAACTGGGATCTCCGGCCATCCTCTGGCTCTCAGGTTGCTGGGTTCCATTCAAATCCCTCTCTGTTCGGCTCTCTCTTGATCTCCCGGATCTCTCTCTCTTCTCATCTCTCTATCTCTCCCTATTGGCATCTCTCTCTCTCTCCCTTAGTCTCTCGCTCACTCTTTGTTTCTCTCTCTGTGCGTGTTTGGCGAAGAAGAAAGAAGAAGTGAGGAAGAAGAAGAAGAAAGAACAAAGGGGTATCGGCAGGGAGAAGAAAAGAATTAAATAAAATATTTGAAAGAAATGTTTGGTTTTTATAAAAAGAAGAAACTTGCTGATGAAGTTTGAACAAAACTTATCAATTAAGTTTACTTAACTTATTTAGTAAGTTATATATATATATATATATATATATATATATATATATATATATATATATATATATCTTTAAAAAAAATTGGGATATTACAGAACTCCCTTTGAAGTGACTTGACTTAATCCTCCATTCCACGAAGGAAAGGAAAATTATTTTTGCACAACAAAAAATGCACAACTTTTACACAACTAAGACACATTGGTGGAGCCCATGCACAGTGGTGTCTTGATTGTGTAAAAGTTGTGCACTTTTAGTTGTGCAACTAACACATCCCCGAAGGAAATTTGCTTGTTGTGTGAGTACCTCGGGCAAGTACTATAGGAGGAAAGTAATAGGATTGTCTCTCATTTTAGCTTATACGCTCCCGTAAATGTCTTTCAAACTCACAAATTAACCTATGTTTTTTTTTCCCATTATCTGTTGGGGAGGTGATGGGAGGGAGAGGAAAGAGAGAAGGGAGGATGAAAGGAAACTGATCGATTGTTTAAGTCTGCGGGTAAAACACCATTTTTGATGTTTTGATCTTGGAAAGCCACTCACAAACTTTTCTTGGCTTCGTTCTTTTTTTTTGGTAATGGATAGGGGAGAAAGACAATAAGAGGGAAGGAACAATGGAAGAACTCAGTTCAGAAATTAACATTGACTGGTGGGTTTTTGAAGAAAGACTTGTTGGGTACTCTCTCTCACACACACACACACACAGAATTGGTGGGTCAATAATTACGATGACTTTTTAAAGAAAGACTGGCAGAGAGGGACCAAGATCCTCTCCAGTTGAACCAAGATCCTCTCCAGTTGAGAGGAGCTGGAGAGGAGCCGGTCCCTTATGTTGAGGGGCAATTTTATAATTTTACATCATATAAAATTACAAAACTGTCCCTCAACATAATGGACTGGCTCATCTCCAGTTGAAATTCAATTGAAAAGGATCCTGATGCGGCAGATAGGCAGAGTTGATAATTTTTTTTTTTTTTTGAACAGTGCCGTCTTATTCTTCCATTCAAACCAAAGGAAACAACTCCCCGAAAGGGGTACAACCAGGGAAGAAAACATTACAATCAAGGCACCAATAACAAATCAAACGCCCAAAGGCGAGAAACAGACTGGAAGGCCGTCGGAGTGAGCAGAGATGAAGAATCTCTGCCCACAAAACCAGGAAAACCTAGTTTGAAGCAACTACCCACCGGTAGACCGTGATTACAAGCTGGAATATACAAACAAAACCCAACACATACAGAAAAAAACACAAACAGAAACCCAGACAGCAGACTCCGGCAAGAAATTACTGCCGGAGACGGCACGTGTAAAACACGCCCCCTCGCCGGGAACCTTCCAAGCAACAGACGACTTCCACAAGCTGAGATCGGCATCTTCCGAGACCAGAGGAAACGGTTGTAGCCCACACACTCAAAAGCATAAAAACTGGAACTTCGGCGCGTGCGGGTCACGACCGACCATGGACGAACAGTACAACCTCGAAAAATGACCATCCTGACCAGAAGAGGTCGGCCATCGCATTTGGAAAGTTCTTGCTGAAGAAAACCCAGTCGAGGCTAATAGATCTGGCGTTGAACAAAAACTCCACCGGAAATCCTCCAACACCCACCGTTCTTCACGGGCCAGCACCTGGAATCACTGTTTGCCACAAGAAAACAATAGAAACAGAAAAAAGGAAAAAAGGAAAAAAAAAAAAAACCCACAACCTCCACCGGTAGGAGTGAGCAAATCCCCGCAAAACCCGCCCCGCCCCGTAAAAACCGCCCCAACCCTCCCCGCAGAGCCCAAAACCCGCACCCATGGTGCGGGCCATGGGGCTGTTTTTGGCCCCCCCCGCGCGGTGTGGGGCGGGTTGCGGGGGGGACCCTTAAATTTTCTCGGGTCCCCGACCCGCCCCGCATATTTAAAAAAAGAAAAAAGAAAAAAAAAAGAAAAAAGAAAAAGAAAAAGGAAGAAAGCTTACCGGCTAACCCTAAGTTCCTAACTTTTAGCCTTTTCCTTCTCTGTTCTCTAACTCCCTAAGTTCCTACCTTGAGTTGCGCCGCAGCCCAGACTGCCCTGCCCAGTAAGCCCACATCACTCTGTGGCTCCGCCAGTCGCCTGAGTCTCCTCGCTAGTCACCGGCTCACCAGTCACCCGGCCTCACCTCCCCGCACTCACGGTCCGGCACAGACACACCCGCAGCCGCAGGCCACAGCAGCTTGATTCAGAGAAGGGGAAATTGAGACTGAGAGTTAGAGAGAAGCTGAGTTAAATCACAAGGCCGAGAGTAATATACGGTACAATTTTCCCTTATTTTAAATCTGATGCTTCCGTTGATAACTTGATATTCCTGTTAAATAAATAACAGGAATGAATATAAAAAAGAAAAATATCATTATGCCCTTATGTCGTTGTTGATTAGTGAGGGTTTTCCTTTTTGTTTTTCATGAGTTTGATTTGAATCTGTAAATGATTTTTGTGGTAATTTATATGTTTATTATGATTTTTAGTTTCTGGGTAATGAGAAAGTAGTTGTGTTCTGATTATTAAATTGTTGTGGTTGGGCTTTTAGTAGAAATGTAAATGAGATTTTTAAATTGTTGTGGTTGTTTTCTAGTTAAGAACTAATATTTGGTCACAGTAATAGTGTAATACCATATTACCATGAACAGAGAAGAAATTGGACAATTTTTGGTCACAGTAATCAAATGGGACTTTAATTCTTGATGCAGCTAAACATGAGAAGAAATTGGACAATTTTCTAGATTTGCATATTGGTTAAATAAAATCATTAATAGTTTCATTATTTACTACTAGTTAAGCTACTAGAATTAGACAATCAGAAATGCAATAACAATCTCATTTTATCAATTTATTTTATAGTTAATTAGTTACTGTGTGTTCTCATCAAAATCATCAAGGGGGCATTTAGTAATTCAATGTGATCATTAAAAAAGTTGAAGCCTTTGATTTAATTTATGAAAACAGAAAAAAATGAAAAAGAAAGAATGTTTTGGATTTAATTTATGCTTAATTGATTCTTAACTAAAATTTAACTGATTTTTAAATTGATTGTAGTTGTTTTTGACACAATGATTTAATAAGAGATTTAATTTTTATGTTTTTTTTTTTCCACTTAAATTGTAGAATCAAGTCATGGACGATTCAACTAGTGCTACTATTGGACCTATTGGTTCTAGTTCTGCTTCATCTAGGCCTAATCTATTGGATACCAATATGGGTTCTAGTTCTTCAACTATGGGCTCTCAAAATCCTAGTGCAGCTCTCCCACCAAAACCTAAAAAAAATGAGCAAACATCATCGGTTTGGGAACATTTTACCAAGTTAGAGTCGACTGACCCCAATGATCATAGATCACAGTGCAATTATTTTAAGAGGGAGTTTAATTGTCACCCTAGAAGCCATGGTACTTCATCTATGCTACAACATATCAGAAAAAGCTGTAAAAAATTTCCTGATAGGTTTGATAAGACACAATCGAAGTTGAGCTTTGAGGCTAAGAGGGAAAGACAAGCAGCAATCGATGAAGGATCTAGTGGTAACCTTGTGCTTGCTAAGTTTAATGCTTCAAAAATAAGGGCATCGCTTTCTAGGAAGATCATAGTGGATGAGTTGCCATTTAGATTTGTGGAAGGTGAAGGGTTTAAGGACTTTATGAAAACAGTTGAACCTAGGTTTTCAATTCCTTCCCGTTTTACTATGATGAGGGATTGTTTTAAGTTCTTTATGTCTGAGAAAGAAAAGTTGAGGGGAATGTTCTTGACATCTGGTGTTCGGGTTTGTCTTACCACTGATTGTTGGACTTCAATACAGAACCTTAATTACATATGTATTACTGGTCATTTTATTGATAATTAATGGAACTTACACAAAAGAATTTTAAACTTTTGTTTAATTCCTAATCACAAAGGTGAGACCATTGGGGGAAAGATTGAGTCGTGTATGCATGAATGGGGCATTGGTAGCATTTTCACTATCACGGTTGATAATGCTTCTTCCAATGATGCTGCTTTGGAGTACTTGAGGAAGAGAAGTGCTCATAAGCCTAGTGCCGTATTAGAAAATCGGTTTATGCATGTGAGGTGTTGTGCACACATCTTAAATCTTATTGTGACTGAGGAGTTGAAAGAGGTTGATGAATCCATTATGAGGGTTAGAAGTGTGGTTAAATATGTGAAGTCTTCTCCTACAAGATTTGAGAGTTTTAAGATTTGTTTGGAAAGAGAAAACATTAATTTCAAGGGGTTGTTGTGTTTGGATGTTCCAACTAGATGGAACTCTACATTTAAGATGTTGGAAGGTGCAGAAAAATGTCAAAGTGCTTTTGAACTTATGGAAGAGTTGGATGGATATTATTGTCCTACGTTGTTGGATAGCAAAAACGGTTTAGGACCTCCTAATTGTGATGATTGAGCTCGTATTAGGGTTTTTCTCAAGTTCCTTGAAATTTTTTATAAAGCCACAATGCGACTTTCGGGGTCTTTGTATGTGACATGTAATATGTACATTGAAGAAGTTTCTGCCATTCAACTGCATTTACAAGAATATTGTGACAGTGATGATTATATATTGAGTTCTATGGCGGAGAAAATGATGTTGAAGTATAAAAAGTATTGGGGGGATCTTGATAAGGTTAATGTGTTGTTGTTTGTTGCTATTATTCTCGATCCACGGACCAAGTTGGGATCATTGGAATGTTGGTTCAATGATATTCTTGGTACTAAGCAAGGCAATGATATGATATTAAAATTGAAGAACTACCTTAAGAAATTGTTTGATCACTTCAACACTGGAGAAAACTCTCAAGGTGAACATAGTGGTGCACTTCCTCAAGGTTCCTCGGGAGAAACTGGGAAACGTACCTATACATTGATGAATAGGTACAAAAACCTCATGACTCCTAATAGTGATGTTCAATATAAATCGGAGTTAGATCGGTATTTGATGGAGGAGATTGAAAAACCGAATGAGAACTTCGATATTTTAAATTGGTGGAAGGTGAATTCAACCAAATTCCTAGTACTATCCCACATAGCACGTATTGTGTTGGCCATTCCCATTACTACAGTTGCTTCAGAGTCGGCATTTAGCATTGGAGGGCGTGTGTTGGATCCTTTTCGAAGTTCATTGGCTCCAATAACGGTTGAAGCATTGGTGTGTACACAAAACTGGTTAAGATCAAAACCCATCATTGGTAATGACACAGAGATGGTTGAAGATCCTGAAAGTTATAAACTCGAGTCAGGTAATCTTTTAGGCATTTAGCTTTCTATTATTCACTTCTTAATTTATTTTGCTATTTAAATATTCTAAATTTCTAATTATCGGTTCCAATCTTTGTAGAAATCAATTTGAAGAACATCAATCTTTTGCTTGAGGAGGATTAGTGAAGTGAAGATTCAATCCGATTGGGAGATGCTTGATGCTTTGGAACATTTAATATTTGGGTTTTCTTCATCTTGTAATATTATGTTCTTTGCTTTGTCAGTAATTTGTTCATCTATGGGATTGAATTTCTATTCGTAATTAGCAGTTATGTGTAATATTTGTAATATTATGTTTTTGCTTTGTAATCTTTTTTTTTTTTTTTTCAATTTTTTTTGCACTAAAAACTGAAAACAAAAGAAGAGGATTACTTAAGAATCCATGAAGCTTGTGTTCTCGGTTTGGCAGCCAAAAGGTCAGGACCAGAATGGCTGCCAAACACAGTATCAGAGGTATCAATGTATCAGTATCTTGACAAATCTCATATGCAAAATGGAAAATGTTGGTTGATTGTTTTGTGCAGGGTAAACATAATTTATAGTGTTATCTCAACAGTATAGTGCTTTTCCTCAAAAGTTAAAAGGAGTGTGTTTCTAGCATACCATTTGTTTACGTAGAAATTTAGAAAGTATGCCTGGTGTAAGTAATAAAAACCCCTATTCAAAAAAAAAAAAAAAAGTAATAAAAACCCGCGGGGATCCCCGCCCCGCAACCCCGCCCCATCCACACCCGCCCCATGCGGGTGCATGGGGTTTTTTGCGGGGTGCGGGTTCACTTTGGGGAACCCGCACCTCTGCGGGGTGGGGTCAAAAAATCCCCATCCCCGCCCCCCCCGCCCCATGCTCAGCCCTATCCACCGATGCAAACACCGGGAGGAACAAAAACTCCTACAGCCAAAAGGCTAGGATACAAAATCCCATGCCCTAACGGCCAGGGTAACACTAACACCAGGAGGGGGAGACGTGGAGCCTCCTCCCCCCCCCCCCCGGCAGCAGAGTTGATAATTTTAATTTTTTATATGAAAAATGCTATTTTGTGTTTTGGTCTCTTTTGAGATTAAATTTGGTCTGCATTAGAGCTAAACTCGTTAACCAATTGATATGAAAATGCTGTCCGTATTTGGCGAAGTTTCTTTTATATATATATATTGGAATAGTAAAACAAGAATCGGTTTAGGTGAAATAAAGATGAAAGAAATTTTAATTTTTTATTGTGAAAAGTAAAAATAAAAATAAAAAATCTGTTTGTTAATGTCGAAAAGTGAGGATAGAGCAAAAATTGAGCAATTTTTGGATAAAAAATGGGAATGAGTTGATATGAAATTGACTTTTCAAACAAATTTTGACCTGTTCACGGATGAGATATGGTATGACTTCTATCCCTCTCTTATTCATTCCACCCGTCTTACTTGTACAGCATTTTTGTTTCTTTTATTTTATCTGTTAACAAAAACAAACCAGACAGCATTTGTTTTCTTATTTTATTTGTAAAAAATAAAAAAAATCAAAATCAAAAGATCGAGACTCTCTCTCTTCTCTATCTGTTCATCTTGCCAGAAAAGAATAAAGTCTCTCCTGGCGAGAGAGAGAGAGCTTTTCCGGCGAGTAAGCAGAGTCCGGTGAGAAGACAAGAGAGAGAAAAAGTTTTTAAATCTTTTTAATTTTGCGGTCCGTAGCAAAGAGAAAAAGGTCAATGACAAATCTCGAGAAAATCTGAGACCTACGTGAACAAATTGTACCTTCAAATCTTCTTTCACACGTAAGACTGATGGGATATGAGAGAGATAAAAATGTACAATAAAATATGTTATTTTCACATTACCTTGATTTAGATCGAGCATATATTAAGACCCATAAGCGTACACGATAGCATTTCTGATTCACGTATTAAGCAAAGAATTGAACACAAAGTGTCCATGTATCATTTTTTCCTTTTTTTTTTTTTATAAAAAAAAGATGAATACAAGAATTTGTGGACAACAAACATCACTCTTAAGGAAAAGAGAATATGTGGCATGTGAGAAACTTTTGTAAGATGGGCCCACTTTACCAACCGTAGAAAAACTTGTAATGATTTCTCCGGTCAACAAAGAGACAAGAGCAAGAAAAATTGAAGAAAAATAATATTTGAGCATCTTTTAGTGTTTTTTTTAATATACATTTAAAATAATATAAATGTCATTAAAAAATTATATCTCTATTCTTTTAGATGATAAAAATATGATATTTTAATAAAAAAAATTACATATATATATATATATATCATTCTAATGCACCAAAAGCTGCTCTAGCTTTCCTCTTCAAAAAATCACCAACCAAGACACGTACGTTGACAAAGACATACAACCAGAACCAGTAACTACTAGTCTTTCTTTCTTTCTTTCTTCCCGAGTAACCAGCAAGTCTCTCTTCAGAACACTTCAACGAAAACAGCCGTATTCGTGTATTCTGAACTGCGTCTACTTCTTCCACCGTTCTTTCCCTCTCAATTTCCTTCTTCCCTAACAACTACCACCTCAACTAAGAACAGAGAAAGAATAAAAAAAAAAAAAAAAAAAAAAAAAAAAAAAAAAAAAAAATCCAAGGATAAACAACTTACATCCTCCCTCCCTCGATCACCATGTTTCTGAGTTTTTAAAAGATTCAAGGGAGGGAAGATAAGCAAGTATGGCCGACTTTGTTGGTGATTTTCTAGTAGAGCACTTCTCCCAGCTACTGGCAGAAGAAGCGAACTCCTTAATTTGGTGGAGTTAAGGATCGAGTCAAGTCGCTTCATCAGGAGCTCAGATGCTTTGAGGCCGTGGGAGGATAAAGCATAAATGGCCACCGATCTACTTACTCCCGTCGTACATTACTTGGTCCAGCTAATCGATGAGGAAGCAAGACTCTTTGGTGGAGTGAAGGATGAAGTCAGTTCACTTCAGGAGGAGCTCAGTTTCATATATAACTACCTGGATCCTTCCGAGGGGAAGCCGAAGGAGCATGCCATATCGAAGGTGGTAATCGGGCAAATTAGGGAGAAGGCTTACGAGGCTGAGGATGTAATCGACACATTCATCCTCAACACCTCAAAACACAGGAGGAGGAACCCGCTGAAAAAGATAATTTATGGGCCAGAGCACGCAAAAACGCTTCTCGATGTAGCAAGGACGATAGAAAGCCTCAACAAAGAAATCAATAAAATCTTCGCCAATAGCACAAAGTACGCCGGTGAAAGAGCTGAAGCTAGTGTAGATGCAGATCAGTCCGAGGCACTGCAGAGACGTAGGAGAGTAGTCGAAGAAGATGACGTGGTGGGCTTCAATAATAACTTAATGGCATTGGAGAAGCTTTTTAAAGCAAACGGTGAAGAGCTTGATGTCATTTCAATCATCGGCATGGGTGGGTTGGGGAAGACAACTCTTGCAAGGAAAATCTATAACACTACTCACTTCAGGTGGCGCTTCCCCCGCCGTGCTTGGGTGTATGTATCTCAACATGACAAAACTCGAGAGCTGTTGTTTAAAATTTTAAAGGAGATGCCAATATCAGATGAGTTGAGAAGGAAGGTCGAAGGCATGGGGGAGGGTGAGTTAAAAGAGACGCTGTCCAAATACTTGAGCGAGGAGAGTTACCTGGTAGTCATGGACGACATCTGGAAAACTGATTTCTGGGATGAGGTAAGATCTGTATTTCCTAATAACTCTAATGGAAGTAGAATATTGATTACCAGTCGTAACAAAGCTGTGACTTCAAAAGCAAGCCATACTCCTCCCTACATTCTCCCATTTCTCAATAAAGATGAAAGCTGGAAACTCTTTCATAAGAAGGTATTTCGAGGAGGAGAATGTCGTCCCGAGTTAGAGCCTCTGGCGAGACAGCTAGCACAAGGCTGTTGTGGCTTACCACTTTCAATTGTGGTATTAGGGGGCCTTTTAGCAAACGAAAAGCAAGAATTGCTAACATGGTCAAAATTTGTTCGAGTAAATCGCTATCTTACACAATGCAAAGACATACTAGCCTTGAGCTACACCTACTTGCCCCGGCACTTGAAACCTTGCTTTTTGTATCTTGGTGCATACCCAGAAGACTTAGAGATTCCTGTAAGGCAATTGATTAATCTATGGGTAGCCGAGGGTTTCATACAGCACACTCACAATATAGATCACCTAGAAGATGTTGCTGAAGACTACTTGGAGCAGCTCATTGATCGAAGCTTGATCCAGGTGGCTAGCAAGAGGACAGACAGAAGATCAGTAAAGACGTGTCGTATCCATGATCTTTTACGAGATCTCTGCATATCACAAAGTGTAGAAGAAAAGTTTCTCGATATCCGTACAGAAATTAACCATTTATCTTCGAACAAATCCCGCAGACTTTCCATCCAAGGTAGCATTGATCCATATATTTCTTCAAACCCCTCTCACCCTACATTTACCCGTTCTTTGTTGTTTCTTGGCCAAGATACAAATGATTTTGATCCAAACCACTGGTCATGGGTCCACGAAAACTTCAAGTTAGTTCGGGTGCTTAATTTCGGACATGTAAATATCTCCATTCCCAGAAGCATAGAAAGATTGATCCATTTGAGGTACATGGGTATAAAATCCGATACATTAAAAGTTATTCCACCTTCCATTTGCAACCTTACGAATCTAGAAACGCTTGACATGAGAGGTACTTTTCTGAATCGTTTGCCAAAAGGGATATGGAAAATGCGACGCTTAAAGAATTTGTATATGTCTGGGGCAGTGAGTTTTCCTGAGGATTTGGACCCAGAAGTTAAAGCTCTGTGGAGCCTTCAAGTCCTTTCTACTGTATCCCTTACCCCACAAAATGTACGTCTAATTGTCGAGGCCAAGCTTGCTCAAATAAGGAAATTAGGAATATGGTTTGCGTCTAACGAGAGCAACAGCCAAGTAGTAGATGTTTTGAAAAGCCTCATCCACTTGCCTCATCTTCAAACATTGAAAATTATAAATTGTTCAGAGCGCCCTGGTTTTCTGATTTCATATCCGCCGAAAATCACCAAAATAACTTTGCGACAAGTGTGCTTTGAAGTCAGTGGCGGCATGAAAGTGCTGGGAGAACTTCCCAATCTTCTGATACTGAAACTACAAAGATGCTTGGTTTCTAATAATTGCCTCCAAGTCATTGAAGGTTCAACCTTCCCTCAACTCGAAGTCTTAAAATTAGAAAATTTGAGAATTAAAGAATGGAAACAGGAGAGAGGCGCATTCTTATGCCTCAAGCATTTGGTTATCAAAGGATGCACTGAGTTGACCGTCCTCCCTTCGGAACTCTGGAGTTTGTGTGCTTTGCGCGATGTGGAGGTGTTATGGAGCAACATAGGATCAGTAATTACGCTTCAGGAATCGCAGAGAAATCTTGGGTTCAATCTATTGATCGATCCTCTTCCGGGTGACAACTTTTATCAATGAAACGCGCGCGTATTGATCTCCGGTCCGATGACTTCATCAAAGAGCTAGCAAGCTGGTAAATACTTTCTCTACTTTTTGTTCTTTTGATTTTGATCGAGTTAATTAATCACACTTGACGTTTGTAGTGCCCAAATGTAGGGTTTTTTTTTTTTTTTTTTTTTCATTTTCCTTTTGCAAACAAATAAAATAGTCAAAATTATGCTGATAAAGTTACCAATTAATTGTTCTTGCTTTGTCTATTCTACATTAATTTTTAATTATATGATTACAGAAATTCTTTGGAAATGAAAATGGCGTTCCTTTCTAGTACTGATGTTGATTGTTGCAAGGCTTTCCCCGTTCAATAATTGATCGATGTTATCAGGTTCAAGCATGAACCGGCCGGCAATTGGCTCTCCACGTTCAATTACTGTTTTCCAATCCTGGTTTGCTTCCTCAATGGCTGGTGCTTCTCATTTTGTATTCTCCTCCCACATTTTGTGGTTTGGCGTACTTTGTTGTTGGTGATTAATTATTGAAGCAGGACTATCATGTAAGGAATTAATCCTCTTTGGGTAATTGAAAGGGTTCGATGCGTTGGTGGATTTTATATTTATATACCACTCACAACGTACGGTATCATTTTATAGACATCGTTTTTTCGGTCACAAAAATAGTAATCGTCAGCTATACTCAAAAATCTAAGAAATTTTATAGACAAGAAAACACTTTTTTATGAATAACTATAACTTGAAAATCGATAACAAAACAGTTTTGCAATTTTAAAAACAAGATTAAAATCAAAATAGTTTAAAATCATCGAGACTACACGATCATCATACATATTTTAAAAACTTTAAGAACATTAAGAATAAATCATAGTATTTGGAAAAGATTTGATCAAAACTCTTAGAAGGGATTAGTTACACATAATGAAATGAAATTAGGAATGGAAATAGACTTGAAAATGAAATAAAACAAAGGCTAATTTTTTCTGAAAAATAAAACTAAAATTATTGAAGAAATAACTAAATTAAAGAGATGCAATAAATAAAAACTGAATTTATTCAAAAGACAATCAAATACAAAACTCTCTGAAAAATCTTCTTCAAAAGTTGCATTAAAGGAAACTAAAATTAAAAGCTCTGTGAAAAATATATCACAAATTAAGGAAGCAAGAAATAAAACTAAAACTAACTGAAAAATAGACTAAAGCGACAGATGCTCTTTGGAAGATAAGCTCCAAAACAAAAGCATGAAATATCAAGGGATGGAGGTGCAATTTCAGCCACACAATTTATAAGTAATGATGACATTCTTTTGAGCCACACAAAATAATGTGGCATCTTGATTTCATGGGCTATGACGTACGTGATCCTTGACATAGAACATATGAGAGCTTTAAATCATCAAGTGGGACGCCTTCTTCAAGCTAGTCGGCTGAAAATTGAAATTTCTTTAAGGCCTTGTTTGAAAACAACCTTCCCCCTCCCCCAATTTTTTCTACCTTTTTTCTCCTTTTCCAGGCCCACTCAACAAACCTTACTAAAAAAAAATTTGAACATTTTTTTCCCCTTTACTTGTGCATCCAACTTTTCTTTGAGTGAGCAAAATTGTCTAGATTTTTTCTGGCAAGGACTATTGAGTGGGCCCGAGAAATTGTCCACTCAACAAACCTTACTAGAAAAAATTTGAATATTTTTTACCCCTTTACTTGCGCATCCAACTTTTCTTTGAGTAGGCAAAAGTTGTCCAGATTTTTTTTGACAAGGACTATTGAGTAGGCCCGAGAAAAGAAGAAAAAATTGAAAGAGAGAAATGGGGTTTTCAAACAATGCCTAAGTTGGATCTTTGTGTTACAGCCGCACAAAAGCTTCCAAAATATCCACGTACATGTCATCATTTGAATTTCAACTTCAGATTCCAGCCACACATTAAAATATCAAGATGTCTGCGTTTCTAAGCCTAGTTTTAATGATTTTACTAGTATTTTTTATTAGGACTTAAAAATAAGATAAAACACAAAAATATAATAAAATATTATATTTACAACACATTAAAATTAACAAATGTAAATGAAGGGTCTTCAATATAAATATTCAAAACTTATCAGTTCCTCATAAAAACATTGAAATGCTAATTTTAATGAATTTTCAATAAACTACAACACTGTTTCTGCTTCCATTTAATGTTCAAGTATCGAAGAATAGTGCTGCACGCTACGTAGTACAACTTGTTGACGCTTGCTAGTATTTCATTGCAGTAAAAGACTTGTCTAAATTTATAATATCATCAAACATCGGGGGCAAATGATTCACACGGCGCGGACGTCTTGATTTTTTTTTGAAGTTACAGTTTCAGCCTTCTACTCTTTTTAGGTTAAAGAAGAAGTTACAATTTTTCTGTTCCAGACTACCTTTGACAACACGCACCAGATAATGAATTTTATGGTTGCAAATGTGTGAGTACTAACAAAATATAAGCAAAGAACGGCTCTTTTTTTCTTTCCTTTTTTTTTTTTTTTTTTTTGGTGAAATCAACATTAATTATAGATGTCAAAGTGCCGTGTATCACTTAGATTCCATTGCCACCAAAGTCGATTTTTCCTCTAAGTGTGAAATCCTATTTGTTGTTTCCTCTCGGCATAATCAATATATGTAAACGCAAGAGATAGTTCAATTGGTTGGAAATAACGTCCATGAAGTGAAGGTCGATAATTCTAATCTCCATTTGCTTTCCTTTATGTGGACATGCCAATATATATATATATGTAACACTTGACAAAATTAGATGCTAGAAAAAAAAAAAAAAAATTTAGAATATAGTAAATAAAATAATAGAATATTTTGTATTCATTGGTGACATTATCATTGATTCTGCTAGTTGCGACATTTACAGTTGAAAGAGCCTTCTCTCTAAGGATTTTGCCCTCTTTCCTACACCCTCAAAAGCTTCCCCTTTCCCCTTGTTCACGCCTCCCATGAGGCCCCTACCTAGCTAGGGTTTTCCCTAGCCCTATCCGCCTCTTTGGAGACTTGTTATCTTTTTTTTCTTGTTTGCTTTTTGTGCTCCCCGTCTCTTCAATGCAGCCCCCATTGATCTTCTGCTGGTTTCTTATTGGTTTTTGGATTCGATTTTTCGAACTTAGATCTACAAGCCAGCTCAAGCTTCGGCGTGTCATGTGCCTCTTTGTTGTGTTGCCCGACGCTTTTCGCCTCCACCGACACCAACCGCTCATCGTCTGGACCTCCTTGCCATAGAGTGTGTCTTGCACGAGCCAGTGGGTGTTTTGAACTCGTCGGTACGTGACGACTCCTTCTCCCCCCAGCTTCCCCCTGTTGCTATTGATGGCGGATCTAGGCTGCTTGCGACATCCTCAACCAGAGAGAGGTCGCCCGATGCTAGCGCATGGTCTACACATGCCAGCACCAGCAACTCCCGATTGGGTGGCGCTATATTGTGCTTGTTTTTCCATTTTTTGTATTTTTTAGCTTTTTTGTTAATCATCTATGTTCTCCATGTTTATCTCTGTAATATTTGTGTTAGGGTCCTATGGACTTTTAGTACATCTACAACCACCTTAATTGGTGGCTCATTTTTTTGGCATTCATGCCAAAAATCAATAGACCTGCTTCATCACGCATTGTTTCCGTGTACTTAGATTTTCTTTGTTTGGTTGCCCAGCCCTAGACTCTTGTAATTTGCTTGCTGTTGTTTGTAATTTTTTTTCATGTATCTATATAAATAATAATAATAATAATAATAAAAGAAAAGAAAAGGAGTCTTCTTTAGTAATAAATATTGTTAAAAATCGTTTACTCAACTGAACGAAGAATTAGTAATTAGTAATGATTGTCTGGTTACATACATTGAGATTGATATATTCAACACTATCTGTAATGAAGAAATCATGTAGCAATTATGCGATTTCAAAATATGTAAGTTTTGTCAAGGACAATTTAATAAATAAATGCTAGGCGTGATAAAATAAATTGTAGGTTACATTTATATGTTTTAAACAATTTTTTTTTTTTTTTAAACATAATTCAAAATATGAAGACTCGTCGATGACAACTGAATAAATTAATGTTAGGCATGACAAAATAAATTATAAGTTACATTTATATGTTTTAAACAATAGTTTTTTGTTCTCTTCAAAAAAAAAAAAAAACAATAGTTTTTTGTTAATTGTTTATTTATTTCGTTAGTTATATTATTTAGTATTTTTAATCAATTTTTGCATACGTTTATTTTCTAATCTTGACCCTTCTAAATTAAAATTTTAGCTCCCCCACTATCCTTTTTTTTTTTTTTTAATATTAAAATGGGTGAGAGGGAACGGTTAAACATCTATTTTCTATCAATTCTCATAAATAAAGAAAGAGGAGAGTGATGCTCCAACAACTCCACTGAATCCTGTCCAGGAGAATTGATAGTGGGGACGTTTAACTTTCCCCCCTCCCCCATCTTAATATAAAAAAAATTAATTTCAATCAAAAAGAAAAAAGTTGTATCTTTAGGTGATATTGAATCATTACTCATCTTTTCACCTAAACTCCTCCGGTCCTCCCTCCATATCCACCTTCCCTCCCCCCCCCCCCCCCCCGAACACCCAACGCTGCCCACCGCCGACCCAACTTAACCGATCGGTTTTCTTTCATCCTCCCTTCCCTCTTTCCTCTCCCTCCCCAAACAAGAGGGATAAACACGCGTTTGTCAGTTTCAAAGAGATTTAGGGGAGGGAAGATCAGCAAAAATGGCAGACATTGTTGTTCCTTTCCTCCTACAGTACTTGCCTGAGGTAATAAAGAACTTGGACCAGCATAGGTACTTGCCTCGGATACCCGCACAAGAAGCAAATTTCTCCGGTGGGATGGAGGAGGAAGTCAACTTAACTATGGGGGAGCAGAGTCTGAAAATTATCTCGGGTGCAAATGAACTCAAATTAATCCATAGGGAGCTCGGACCGACAAATATCTTCCTGAAGAACTCCGAAGAGAAACGGAACGAGCATGAAATAGTGAAGGAGTTAGCTAGCCAAATCAGGGACGTTTCTTACGAGGCTGAAGATGTTATCGATACATTCATCCTCGACATAGCGTACGTGTGGAGCGAGAAGACCCGGAGTAACCGCGCATTTAGGCTTCTCTATGTTGCACAGAAGTTAAATGTCCTCAACAAAAAAATCAGAAAAATCTACGACGATGTAGAAAAGTACGGCATTGAAAGTTATCAAGCTATTGTACATACAACGACGGAGGCACTGCGCAACCGTAGAAGAGAAGTCGAGGAAGATGACATGGTGGGCTTCGTTGATAACTCAACTAAATTGATGGAGCAGCTCGTTGATGAAGGGAATCCACGTCTTGATATCATTTCAATCATTGGTATGGGTGGGTCAGGGAAGACCACTCTTGCCAGGAAAATCTACAATAATATTGGCATCAAAAGTAACTTTAATTACCGTGCGTGGGTGTGTATTTCTCAAAATGTTGGAACCAGAGAAGTGTTGCTTGAAATTTTGAAGTCTGTGATGCCAATATCAGATGAGTTGACAAGGAAGAAGCTGTTCAAATACTTGAGTGAGGGTGAACTAAAAAATAAGCTATTCAGATGCTTGCAAGGGAAGAGGTACCTTATAGTAATGGACGACATATGGAGAACGGAAGTCTGGGATGAGGTAAGATCTGCTTTTCCGGATAACTCCAACGGAAGCAGAATATTGATCACCAGCCAAGTAGACTTACATGCAACCCTTACTCCTCCCTACTTTCTCCGATTTCTTAACAAAGATGAAAGTTGGGAACTCTTTAGTAAGAAGGTGTTCGGAGGAGAAAAATGTCCTCCTGAGTTGGAAACTCTGGGGAGAAAAATTGCAGAAGATTGTTGTGGCTTACCACTTTCCATCGTGGTATTAGGGGGCCTTTTAGCAAACAGAGCAAAGACACCCCGAGCATGGTCCAAATTGATTGGCAATGTAAATTGGCACCTTACCGAGGCTAATACAATATGCAAAGACATACTCGCCTTGGCCTACACCCTTCTACCTTGGCGCTTGAAACCTTGTTTTTTGTATTTTGGTGCATACCCATAAGGCTTTGAGATCCCTGTAAGGCTGTTGATGCACCTGTGGGTTGCAGAGGGATTCATACAACACACTGGCCATAGGGTCCCAGAGAATGTTGCTGAAGAGTACTTGGACGAGCTCATAAATCGAGACTTGATCCAAGTAGCTAGCAGGAGGACAGATGGAGGGGTAAAGACATGCCGTATTCATTATCATTTGCGAGATCTCTGCACATCAGAGAGTGCAGACGAGAAGTTTCTTGAGGTTAGTACAGATGTTAACCTTTTATCCGCGAACCAATCTCGCAGACTTTCCATTCAGGGTAGCATTGATCTATATATTCATTCAAATCCCTCTCACCCTTCCCGTTCTTTGTTGTTTCTTGGCCAACATACATATGACTTTGATCCAAACCACTGGAAATGGGTCCTGGACAACTTCAAGTTGGTTCGAATGCTTAGTTTCGGGTGTGTAGATCTCTACTCGATTCCCACAAGTATAGAAGATTTGTTCCATTTGAGGTACTTGGGTATAGAATCTGATGCACTGAAAGCTATTCCAGCTTCCATTGGCAACCTTATAAATCTAGAAACACTTGATTTTAGAGGGACTTTTCTGAATTGTTTGCCCAAAGGAATATGGAAGCTTGGACGTTTAAGAAATTTGTATATGTCTGGGCCGGTGAGTTTACCTAACCATTTAGACCCAAACGATACAGCTTTGAAGCATCTTCAAGTATTCTCCACTGTATCACTAAACCTACAAACTGTTTCTCCCATTGCCTCTGGTAGGATCCCTAATCTAACAAAATTAGGAATATGGTTTGCTTCCGACGAGAACATCAGCGAAGTAATTGATGTTTTGAAATGCCTCAACGATTTGAGTCATCTTCAAACATTAAAAATTATAAATTGCTTAGAACGTCCTAGTCTGCCGGTTTCATTTCCACCGGCAATCACCAAGATAACCCTACGACATGTGCGCTTAAAAGTCCGTCGAGACATGAAAGTGCTGGGAAAACTTCTCAATCTTAAGATACTGAAACTACGAAGTTGTTTGCTTTCCAGTAAGTTCTACGTCTTTGGAGGTTCATTTCCTCGACTCCAAGTCCTTAAATTAGAAAATTTGAGAATGAAAAAATGGAAACAGAGAAGAGGCGCAATGCCATGCCTCAAGCATTTGGTTATTAAACAATGCATGGAGTTGGTCATGCTCCCTTCACAACTACAGAGTTTGACTGTTTTGCAAAATGTAGAAGTATTGTGGAGCACCTCAGAGTCTGCATTGATGCTTCAGAAATTACAGATGAATGTTGGATTCAAGCTATTGATCTATCCTCCTAACAACGATTCAAACGTCAGATTTGCTAAAGAGATGGTACGTTGTTTTCGTGTACACTAATATAGCCACACTTTTTTTTTTTTTTTTTTTTTTTGAGTAGAATATAACCACACTTGTTAACAACGCTTTTCCTAATTAATAAGATTTTACGTGTCTCTTTCCATATAAGATGGACATAATTTTTTTAATTGTACAAAGTTAGAAGAAATTTTATTAAAAGTAAATTTGCTTTTTTTAATTGTACAAAGTTCGACGAAAACTGCTATTTCATAATTATTGTTTTTACTGTTTTTGTTTTCGTAGGAGACAACGACAGGGTCCACGGACGAGGTCCGCCACATTATGATCCGGAACATGGTCCCGCAAGATGCCAAGCACCTCTGCGAGTTGATCCGCCAGACCAGGCTCTCGTTCTTCGAAATCGTTGAGAACAGTATGATCAGTTGGTCGACGCAGATCAGTGCGATCAGCAGTATGATCAGTAGGTCCACGCAGTCCAGTGCGAGAATAGGCGACGACGTTTCGGTCGATTTGATCAATGCAAAAGCGGTTGGTGAATTGAAAGAAATTGCGGACCGGATGCTTCGCTCTGGCTACGAAAAGGAGTTCGTTCAGGCCTATAGTAGTGTCCCCCGTGACGCTCTAGATGAGCGTCTTGCAATGCTAGGGATTGACAAACTTAGTATTGAAGAGGGTCAGATGAATATTGGGCGGGATTCCTTGGAAGGGAAGATGAGGATATGGATTGAGGCCGTTAAGAATGTTAGTGTTTTTGTCAGCCGTGAGAAAAGCCTCTGCGATCATATTTTCCATGATGCCGACGGCATCAAGGAGATTTGCTTCAACGAGACCGTGAAAGGCTTCGTGATGCAGCTGTTGAACTTAGGCGAGGCAGTTGCGATAGGGATCGGAAGGTTGCCTGAGAACCTGTTCAGGATATTAGACATGCAAAATGTGATGGCAGACGCATTGCCTGACTTGGAAGCAATGGTTACTGATGAATTCGTGATCAATAAGGCGAAAGGAGTGCTTGGCGGACTGGTCGAGGCGGCCAGAGGGACATTTGTGGATGTGGAGTTTAAGAATGCGGTGCAGAGTGACACATCGAAGATCCCGATGCAAAGCGGTGACATTCACCCACTGACGCGGTATGTGATGAATAATTTTCTGTATGTAGTACAGAAAGGGAAAGATAAGGATCTTGGGGAGGTTTTAGGTGATAACTTCGAGAGCTTCATCTTTGAGAACAGTATGATCAGTAGCTCCACGCAGATCAGTGCGAGAAGTATGATCAGTAGCTCCACGCAGTCCAGTGCGAGAATAGGCGACGACGTTTCGGTCGATTTGATCAATGCAAAAGCGGTTGGTGAATTGAAAGAACTTGCGGACCGGATGCTTCGCTCTGGCTACGAAAAGGAGTTCGTTCAGGCCTATAGTAGCGTCCAACGTGGCGCTCTAGGTCAGCGTCTTGCAAAGCTAGGGATTAACAAACTTAGTATTGAAGAGGGTCAGAAGAATATTGAGTGGGATTCCTTGGAAGGGAAGATGAGGAAATGGACTCAGGCCGTTAAGATTGTTAGGGATATTGTCAGCCGTGAGAAAAGACTCTGCGATCATATTTTCCATTATGCCGACGGCATCAAGGAGATTTGCTTCAACGAGATTGTGAAAGGCTGCGTGATGCAGCTGTTGAGCTTCGGCGAGGCGGTTGCGTTCGGGAGAAGGTCGCCTCAGAAGCTGTTAAGATTATTAGACATGTATGATGTGATGGCAGACGCATTGCATGACTTGGAAGCAATGGTTACTGATGAATTCGTGATCAATGAGGCGGTAGGAGTGCTTTGGGACCTGGGCGAGGAGATCAACCGGACATTTGTGGAGTTTAAGAGGGATGTAAGATTACTTGGATGGTGTAAAAATTGAGAAATTCTATTATAAATTTTTGAGTAAACGTGAAATTTGAAATTACTCTTAACTTTTTAATTTTGAAAATTAGATGCCTTAGATTTCAATTATTCTAAATAGATCCCTCCATTAATTTACCATCCAAATTTATTGTAGACCGTTAGTGCTACGTTGACATTTTTGTTTAAAATAATATCTTTGTTATTTTATTAGAAATTTAAATCAAAAAATAATAAATAAATAAATAAATAAAGCTCACAGCTTTATCTTCTTCTTCAACCTCTTGAAGACTCCCTCTGTTGGTATAATTTCCAGTCTGGTGACGTGTTAGCTCCAGATTCGCTTCTTCGCTGGTCCGGGTCTTTGGGTATTCTACAAAATAACAAAGGTTCGCTGGCAGAACCTCCTCCGATGCCTAAATCAATGGGGAGTCCATGAGAGTAAGAAGAGAGAAATTACATTTTTCAAATACCTCTTAACACACTATTTATAGGCCGTTTCAATTGATTGGCGTATATGGAGGTCCTTGATTTTCTGAGATTATTGACCACCCTGGTATAAGACGGAGAGTGATCTGGTACAGTGTGAATAGTGACTAGGCATGGTGTTTAGACACCCGGTAGGGTGTGCAGAGATTAGGCGCGGCACACAATACTGACACCTAATTAGATTTCTGACTTAATTTGACCAAGTTAATAAGTGTCGGAGATCCTAATAAATGCTGAGCATTTTGGTCACTAAGCCCCCCATACTTCTCATGGCAGGTGTACTCTATGCTGCGTGTCTTAGTGTATTCCTGGCACTACCCTTTGATAGTACCGAGCCCTCCATTACCTCAATGGTCGGTAGTATGCTAACCCCTTGGTTACTAGATTATTTTCTGAGTGTGGTTGTGTATATCCGACTTGCGTACAACCAGCTGGTTCATCTCCAACCCGACGAATCCAGCCGGGTTTATCTTGACCATGGGCCCACTTGGGCCTAGGGAATGATAATTCCCCAACAGCTACCTAATAAGTCTTGAATTATTCGATTCAAGACCCCTTAAATTGCATTTGTTAGACCTAGTTCGTATTGTATATATAACGTTTTGTTGTAGTTTTGTTTTATGTCTTATTTTCAGGTTTTAGTTGAAATCTAATTCAAAATACTTGAATTAGACCTGAAAATACATCAAGAGTACTTTAATCATTTCCAGAGTTCGGGATTGTTCCTGCAAGTTGAAGAATTGGCTAAGGCAGTTCGATCGATCGAAATAAAATTGGATTGATTGAAAGTTAGATCAATCAAAATAAAAGTCGATCGATCGAATTCTCCGTCTTCCAGAAAATAAGATATTTCCAGATCTTTGCATTCTTTATGCAATTCAAATCATAAGTTGGATTTTGTGGACAGAAATGGACGCCGATCAGCTCTGTTTGTGCGGCTAGAATTAACTCTTGATGATCTTTTGTAAATCCAATTCTCTATATATATGAGATTAGGGATTTAGGTTAAAACATGCATCTTTTGGGGTTTGTTCGGATTTTCTCAGATGTATCACTTAATTTCTCATGTTTTAGTTTACTTTGATGCACGTTTTCTGGGCTTAATTCCAGAGAGCAATTTCTTCTTCTCTTTCCTCTTTGTTCTTCATGTTCTAGCTTAGGTTTTTCTTCCTTTTTGTAATCCGAATTTCATAATTTCAATATAGTTGTTTTTGATTCATTTCTTTCTTGTTTCTTTACTGCTTTCCTTTAAATTCATGCTTAGATTAGATTCAATTCATGTCTAGCTAAATTAGTTCTTAGGATTTGATCAAAATCCAATCCAAAAACCTATGTAATGTTCTTGAGGTTCTTAGGATTTTCTTTAAATGTTTGATGATTGTTAAGGATTAGAGGATATCAAAACCCATGCTAAAAGGTTTTGGTATCAAGATTCCAATCTATTTATACATGGAAAAGAGTTAAACTTGTCTATGAGCTTTCTTAGATTTCTTGAGTAAAACCAACATTCTTAGAAATAAGAATGATGTCTTTTGCAATGGTTCTATATGACTTGATGTATGACTACCTATTAGAGTCACTTTATAGGGTATGCTAGGGAACACCGATCATTTCATACATTTGGTAGTATAGAATGTCTTTCCATTGTAGTTTAATCTTTACATGGAATAGACCGGTGTGAAACTAGATACCTTATCATTGTGACATAGTTAGGGTTTTCGTATATCTTGTATACTTTTTAGGATGTGTTGTAGAGTAGTAAGCTAGGGAGCATTAATCACTCCACACATTTCATAGTGTAAATGTTTTTCAATTATAGACTAATCTTTACGTGGAGTAGATTAATGTGAAACTAGGTGCTTTATAACTACGTCTTAACGAAAGTGTTTTCACGTCGAGGTCGTCGTAATGGTTGACGCCCATTACGCGCTCATATCAAGCATGTTAGGAAGGTCCATATAGACTTTAAGCATTTCATTGGTGGAGGATTGGATAAGATCAACACCCTAAGTTTTCTCTTAGTTTGTTTTCAATTTCCGCTTTCCTTTGCCTTACTTGTTGTATCTTCAATTCTACAACTCTTGCTTTTATTTTTATCTTTAAGTTAAGTTAAATACGCTCTTTAAATATCCTGTTACGCAAAACAACCAATAATCTCTGTGGTTCGATAACCCTTACTATAGTACAATCGATACGTACTATTGCGAGTGGTAAACTTATAAATTTAAAATCCACATAGCCGCTTGGCGCGCTACCACTACCCCTCAATTCTCTTATCTTAGATTTAAGATGAAGAGAATTAAGCACCAAAATTTTTTGGAACCTGAATTCCAGAAATCAAGTTCTCTAATCGTTCGTTTCCCAAGATAATTATGGAAGGTGACGCTTCGAATCTCGAGTTGTCGGACCCAAAGCATTGCCTTAATGGCAGACGTCAATTCGATCCTTGAGTGCGCATGAAATCCGATGTATGGATGAACGCCTCTTCGGCGTATGTGGTTCAATAGGCGTATTTAACGTCTAAAGAATCGCCTGGAGCATTGATTGGTCCTCCCCTATAAATACCTCTGTTCGTGGGAGATTTTTCATCCAACTCTCCAAAATCTTTCTTCTTTCTTCCTTTCGTTATAAAATATGCTCCCTTCAATGGCCTTGTAACTTCTTACGTCGCCGTCGGTTAGCCTTAGCTGACTATCGAGTGCAGCGAAATCTCCACCATGAACTCTGCGTTCATCCGTTATTGCTCCCTTACGCAAGAGAAATTGGGATGTGTAATCTTCGGCATTGTACTCACTGAAATGCGTAATCTCTGGCTTTGCGTCCTCTTGATTTTGATACGATCAAAAGAGGACGTAGAATCCTTCTGGCATCAGAAAACATGCGTACTTCTTCATGTTTTTCATCTCTTTTGATTTCCAACTGATGCGAAAGTTGCCCCTTTCGAGGATAGATGATTTTAGGATCTCGAACTTCTATAACTCTTGAATTTCCTGTAATAGAGTGGCTGTTTCCGAGCCTTAGGTTTCCAAGCTTTTGTAACTCTTGAACTTCCAATAACAAAAATTGTTATTTAATAGAATATTTGCTTCCTCTGTCGTGTGTTGTGATGTGTTATTGAACAAAGGTCTCGGTAAGTTAGGCAAATCAATCTAAACTGTTTGTGAGTTAACACTTTGCTGTGCCACCTATAACTTATCAAATCATAATTGAGAATCCAACTCCAAGAGATTCAAATTTTGGATTCCAAGTCTAAAGTTGTAAGCATTGATTGTAGGCCAGATTCCAAGGACAAAATTCTAAGGACTTCGGAACTCGATGAGTCTGAACCCAGCTTAGTGGGGGCATAACCAGAGATCTGATTTTAGGAATTAGGTTTCGAGTCCCGAATCGTAACCAGGGATCAAATCCCAAGAAATCTAAGATTTAGATTTCAAACTTGTCAAATCCTACTTTTCTGGAACGATGAAGGATGCCTTGGATCCTGTATTCTAGGATTCGAGGCTTCATCCTGGTGACATACGCTAAGACAAGATCAATCTTTATCGCATCATCATAGCCACCAACTTCATCCTATTAGCTATCTTTCTAACCTATCATTTATGTGTTAGGAGTGTTCGAGTGGATTGTTAGGCGGGCAGCTAAATCTGGCTTTCGGGCTACCCCCCTTATCGAGGGAGGATGGCTACTTCCGAATGAGAAGATTCCCAAAACAAAGCTTTTGGATTTTCATAGAGTTCGGCATCCATGAACCTATTTATGAGAAATGTTGGTAATGCCAGGTTATCCTTTATTAAGTCAGGAATTAAGGATTTGTCTAACTTACTTCTGAAGGGGTATACGTTCGAGTAGATCGTAACTTTGTGACTTCTCCTTCTTACCCCCCTAATTAACTAAGGCTAAAAAATAGATGACTTCTAATTCACTACAAAAATCGAAGTGATTTGTGACTAATTTTTAGTGGCCTTTCAAGGCGTTTGAAAGGCCACTAAACATTAGTGGCATGTGATTAGTGGCCTTTCTAGAAGGCCACTAATCAAGGAGTCAGTATTCCTTACTTTGTGGCGTGTCATTGACTGACACGCCACTAATTAAAGTATTTTTTTTAAAAAAAAAAAGATAAAAATTCTACAATCCAAAAACCTGTAATTCTGTATTGATCCGAAATTCTACAATCTGAAATTCTGTATTGATCAACAATCAGAATTTGACATATCTATCAATCCATGATCCACACAATTTATTCAACAATCACAACCACAAAAAAATCATTCCAAAAGTTTCATTAAACATATATATATGACATAGATTCATAACAATCAAATTAAAACTTACAACAAACAAAATATACAATCAATCTTTGTCCTAGATTGATACCAAAAAGTTATTCCAAAAGTTTCAATAAACATATGTCATAAATTCATAACAATCAAAATAAAAGTTTCAACAAACAAAATATACAATCAATCTTTGTCATAGATTGATAACAAAACCATAACAAAAAAGGCAAGTACATATTTGTCAATTAAACTAAACCTAAATGTTACCCAATATCAATCATCAGCAAGATTTTCATGATCGGGTAACTGCACAGCATTTTCCGTATGATCTGCGAATGATAAAACAAATATAGTTAGAAAACAATATGATCAAATCATATCAAGTCCTAAGCATTCAACAAAGTGTGAATTTAAACAGACGTAATCATACCACGGGAAAAAAATCCATTAATTATTACCTGATCTGCTATCAACAGATGATATATTCATATAATGTGCGGAATTTTTGTCTGGCACTACGTTATCATTAGACACTCCGGGCACGGATACTGACTGGCGCCACAATGACTCCATTTGGCTAAAACGAGACATAATCTGAGATTGTGCTACCAACACCTCATCCATTTGTAACTTGTGTTGTGCCCGCTCACCCTCAAGTACTCTCTCGATCTTAGAAGCTTGTCGTGCCCGCTCAGCCTCGAGTGCTCTCTCCATCTCAGAAGTGTGTCGTGGCTGCTCAACCTCGAGTGCTCTCTCCATCTCAGAAGCAAACATTTCTTGCGAAAAGACGGCGTGCCCTTGATTTTGTGAATGTGGCTGTGATGGTGTATGGTATGAGCGCATGGACCCCCGCACAGGCCAAATATTTGGCCCAACCTGCCGAACTCTGCCGGCGTACTCCGGCTTATTGCCGAGCGCCTGGGCGTACGCATCGTCATGTCTCCAGCGTACTGTTCCTTGTGTTATGCTTGACAATTTGGCAGAGTCGGTTGGCATTAGCATCACCATCCTCTCCTGCATGTATTAAATGTTGGTGTGTCAAACTAATGTGCATCGTAAATAAGTAATCACACATATAAGTAAAACAATATATAAAAGGTGAATATCATACACATCTCTCTTTTACTATATCATTTGGATAGCTTCCATCCTTCCTCATGTGAGTTTTTATGTACGATTGTGCTCGTGTAGGAGGAGTGCCATCCTTGACAGTCTGCCAAAAGAATAAAACATTATAACACATGTTTATATATATAAAATGTTTACATTTATATGAACGGGATAAATTGGTGCACATACTTCTTCGTGTGACAACCTCGCATAACTTTTGGTCCCCGTGCAATGAGGAGTATTTTGCAATGCTTGTAATTGCTTCATATGGTCAGCATACTCCTACACAATTAACATTCTTATTATGTAAACACTAACACAACTAAATGAAATTAATGAAACTACACAAAATAGGAATATAATTCATGACTAACCTGATACTCTTCGTCACACAATTTATTCAACAACGCATCCAAGTCCTCGAGGTGGTAGTTGGAGAGTCTTCTTGCCCCTACTCTTGCTCGTACCGTCTCAGAAGTATCGCCCCGTTGAATGCCTAGTTTATCTTTTATGCTGTGTCTCCAATTCTTAAGCTTTACACCCATATTCCGAAACACACCCCGTTTTATTTTTTGTAAATCATAACTTGGCGGGATGTAAAAGTCAACCTACACAAGTTGGAAGTTGATAAATAAAAATAAAAACAATTAAAAAAAAAAGAGCTTGAGGTATGTAAAAGTCCACTTACCATCAGGGCTTCCCATATATCCTCCTTTGTACGAGCCGATACTTGCGCCCAGTCGTCCCATAAATGCACATAGTTCCCGCTCCTTATTAGCTTCCCGATTTGCCGTGTAAATTTATTGGCGCTAAATCCTACGGGTTGCCAGCCTGGATTATAATCCAGCACGACCCTCTTCCCCATGGGGATCTCCCATGCCTTATGCGGGTCTGTAATAGTCATGACTTCAAAACAAGTGCTGCCATCCGGATTAGTACCTATAACATTAATAGATATTGATGTTAATTATTTCAAAATGAATATAAAATACAAAACAATAAATACGTATATATCCTTTAAATTTATAAAAATATGTACTTACTTATCGTCCGGATCTGATATGCGCCCAACACTTGTGTAGCAAGCTCATCCTCGGGCTGTGCATCATGTAGGCCCTCCGCGAGCTGTGCATCATGCAAGCCCTCTGTGGGTTGTGCATCATGTAGGCCCTCTGTGGGTTGTGCATCATGCAGGCCCTCCGGAGCTGCTGTCTCACTATAGTTTGAAAGATGTGTCTCGGTATCATGTGAACCCGATATGCTGTAGTCAAATAGCCGCGCCACGTGACCAGGGGAACACGCCTCTAACTGGTTCACCGTCTAGTTAGTTTATATGATGTACAAGTTCAACATTTAATAGTTAAACATGATGATAATTCGTACATATTCACGGTACCAATCGCAAAATTGTTCATGATGTTGGGCTTCTAACTGATCATCCATTGTTCGCCCCATATTATGTGATCGCCTAAGCGTATCCATGTGCATCCTACAATTGGAAATTAGTCGCATTATTATTCACCATAAGGCTGTAACATAATTGAACATACATATTTATGTAACACAACTTATGCCCGGAGCTGAAGGAACTCGTCAGAGTTCTTCGTAATATATCGATGAATCTGTGTCAATGTGATACAGTCAAGGATGACTCGTCAGAGTTCTTCGTAATAAATCTTGTTGCTAATTTCGCCTATGCACTTCAAGTTGTACAAAATGTACAGTAGCACTCAGCTTGCTATGTTTAGTACCCCCATGAAGTGGCTTCTCTGACTTTTTAAGTATGTCGTAGTACTTCTGAGCATTCCCTTCAGCTGATTCTTCATTCCACCCAATTTCTTCACCTCCTTGAACCACGACTTCAGGCTCACAATTGTCTTCTCTAACTTCGTGCATGCCAAATGCATCACGCAACATTGAGTGCATGTCGCTGCCTTATTCTGTGCTTCCACTAGCCGCATCTGCGGCTGAGCGATTCGAGTAAGAACCTGCAACAGGACCCCGAACATGCTTCTTACCATGCCAAAACCATGCAGTGTATGTAGTCATTATTCCCTTACCCCCTGTCAAGTGGGCAAGTACGACATCGGGCTAGTGACACTGGTTATTTCGACACGACTTACAAGGGCAGTGTATATTTCCATTGGGAATTCTACAGTTACTAACTGCGAAGTCAACAAACAATCTACACCCATCTCTATATTCCCTCGTACCCCTAGACTTTGTCATCCAAGTCTTGTCCATCTTCTTCTCTACGTACAATACAAAATAGTAACAAAATAAAGTAAATCCCTTGTTAGAAAAGTATCAAAGTCCACCTACTCACTCAGGAACTAATGTCTTACATGAGAACATTGTTCTATACCTTTATTTCAAATTTGATTGACTATATTCTAATCACTAATTATAAAGTTTTAAAACTTCCTCCTTTTGGTGTAAGAACATGACTTCAAAGATCTAATTAATTCTCAAGTCCCATTATGTTATTGTTTGAAAAAATATTTCCATGTAACATAAACGTGAAAAATAGTTTTGATGTTTTTTTAATGTTCATTTTCTTTTCAAGTCATTAAATATTAAATCGATTTTCATAGTTTTCATTTTATTTTATTAGTTCTTGTACACTAATTGCACCATTATTAAATTGATCATTTTGTTTATATATATATATATATATATATATATATATATATTTAAAAAAAAAAAAAAAAAAAAAAGAATATACTTGATAATAATGCAATTTGCAAGAATCAATAAGATAAAATTGAAAACTCGCGGTTATATAACATATCCAATTGAGAAAATTATTAAATTGGTTCATGTGGTTTAAGTCATTAAATATTAAAGGCATTAATAAATAAAGGCATTGCCCTGACATCATGATCGAGGTGAGATGCAATTGGAAATAACAATAATGGCAAACACTAACCAATTGATCAAAATAATTAATTATGCATAATAAATATACTACTGATTAATTAATCTTATTGCTAATTAAACAGCGAAGAGATTAAACAAGAAGGGGGCCGGGGAAATAAAAATGCCAACGAAGCAGCTGCATGCCATGCCATTTGTGTATCCTTGAGAAGCGCTAGCTCTTTGCCACCATCTAATGTCATGAATTAGTGGAATGGTTTTAAAATTTCATTTTAATAGTTAATACGACATTAATTAGAAGCTACAGAACATCATTACCAATTTAAATTAGGTTTTATATGTTTCTTTGGTAAGATAGATATATTCCATTACATTAAAAGAACATTACACATTATGGGTACCAAAGATTTACAAGTACAACAAAAAGAACAACAACAAATGGCCTTCTACGGACATCCATCCTAACAAGTACATACCAAAGTTTAGATCAAATAAAACTATAGTATATCGATTGTAATTTTTTTTTTTTTTTGAAAAAAAAAAAAAACACTAACGGTTTAGATTTAATTTATCTCTCTCGATTTTTAATGAAAAACCAATTCTTCCACATTATTGAACCCTTGTCCCCTATGCCTGAGTTAATTGCCCATATTTTTAACATTTTTTCTCTAATATAAAAGGCATTAATAAATAAAGGAAAAAAATTCTAAATCTAAGCATTTATGCATGAATTTTTTTTGCTAAAGAAGAAGAAACGGAGCACTTACCTTACGGATGGACGGCGTCGGAGGTCTTGTGCGGCCGGGGATGGACGGCATTGGTGGTGGCCGACGTTTGAGCTGGGTGGAGGAGCTACAGATGAGAGAGAGAGAGAGAGAGAGAGAGAGAGAGAGAGAGAGAGAGAGAGAGAGAGAGAGAGAGAGAGAGATGCATACCGTGTGGTGGTCAGAGCTGGTGCGGCGGCCGGCGATAGAGAGAGAGAGAGCAGAGTGAGAAAGGGACACAGGAGAGAGAGTACAGTGAGAGAGGGAAACAGAGGGAGAACCGGGCGGGGATGCGCGGTTCTATGAAAATTAGTGGCGTGTCTATGAAAATTAGTGGCGTGTCATAAATGACACGCCACTAATTTACCGACGCGTCTTATTGACACGCCACAAAATTGTGGCGTGTCAGTCAGACACTCCAGTATTTTACTGGCGTGCTGAATCCAACACGCCACTAATTCAGTGGCGTTTAATTCATACACGCCACTAATAATTTTAGTGAGGTGTTATGATTTAACACGTCACTAATTAGTGAAGTGTCAAAAAATCATTTACTGTAGACACGCCATTAAATGCAGAGTTTTTTGTAGTGATTTAACTGTTTGTGTATGTGTGTGCAATGTGTAACAAAATATCAAAAAGCGGAATATAAATGAGACAGATATTTTGTTAACGAAGTGGAAACTCAATTAAGAGAAAAACCACTCTGGTGCAGCCAAACCTAGGATTTCCACTATTTAGAAGACAAAGCTAGTTACAAAGCAATTGCACTAACATACCCCTGATGCAGTGGGCGTACCTTGAACTCTGACGCGTAACCCAACGCGAACGCCTCCCAACCAAGTCACCCACTTGAAGGGATCTTCAATAGAATCCTTTACCTTAAGGCTCCTCCCTAAGATAGACTTCAACACGAGCACAACAATAGCACTACGGCAACGGCTTGAGAGCAAACTGATCAGCACAATAAATCTTAAATTACACTCTTTAAGCTCTAAGGAATTCAATACCGAATTCATGAATTTTACATGCCTATGGACCTCTCTTTATAGGTTTAGAAGACCTAAATTGAGTCTGGAACAGAATTCGCTAGGTCCTTAAAGCGTCCGGACAGTCAACTGTACAACTAGCTTTCCAAAAAGTGCTGATATTCTTTCCTGAATAGGGCCACGTTTGGACGGTGTTGCCTTAGCATCTGGACGGTGGGACTTCTGCTACACGCAATTTCCATAATAAGGACTGGTGTTCGGACATTGTTGCCCTGATGTCTAGACGGTTGTAATTCTTCTCCACGTCTTGCCTTATCAAGGATAGCGTCCGGTCGGTGTTGACCTGTTGTCCGGACGGTTGTAGCTGTTTTTTCATATTTGTGTCTGCGAAGGAAATCATTTTACTTGTCGAACACTGACTGGCGTCTAGACGTGTTGCTAAGACATCCGAACGGATGCACCTTTGAACAGTTCGAAGCTTTTGGACACTGATGGGAATCCGGACGGAAATACCACGTTGTCCGGATGGATGTTGCTTGATAAATGAGCGTCTGGACGCTAAACAAGATCGTCCGGACGGATGCTTGGGATCCAACTTCTCTGACTTGGAAACTGCACAGAATCTTCTTAGAACTTCTTGAAGCACATATTTGAATTGAAGACTCTGAAATTAACGGCATCCCTGATTAAGAAGCAACATTACATATAAGTGATTTTATCAAACAGAATGCATCCAATCACAAACTAACAGAGGCAAATCTTTGTAGTTGACTGAGGTGTTTAAGAAAAAGTTGTTTGTTTATCCAAGTAAAAATAGTTTTGTTCAGGTTTGTGAGTTGCCCTCCTTATCTGAAGGAGGATAGTCGATTAAGGTTACCCCTCTATCTGAGAGAGGATAACCATTAAAGAAAAGGCTATCCCTCTTATCCGAAGGAGGATAGTGATTTAAGGTTACCCCTCTATCCGAGAGAGGATAACCATTAAAGATAAAGCTACCCCCTTTATTCGAAAAAGGATAGTGATTTAAGGTTACCCCTCTATCTGGGAGAGAATAACCATTAAAGAAAAAGCTACACCCTTTTATCCGAAGGAGGATATTGATTTAAGGTTACTACTCAATTCGAGAGAGGATAACCATTAAAGATATAGCTACCCCCTTTTCCGAAGGAGGATAGTGATTTAAGGTTACCCATCAATCCGAGAGAGGATAACCATTAAAGAAAAAGCTACCCCTTTATCCAAAAGAGGATAGTGATTTAAGGTTACCCCTCCATCTGAGAAAGGATAACCATTAAAGAAAAAGCTACCCCCCTTATCCGAAGGAAGATAGTGAATTAAGGTTACCCCTCTATCCGAGAGAGGATAACCATTAATGAAAATGCTACCCCCTTATCCGAAGAAGGATAGTGAATTAAGGTTACCCCTCTATCTGAGAGAGGATAACCATTAAAAAAAATGCTACCCCACTTATCCGAAGGAGGATATATAGTGATTTAAGGTTACCCCTCTATCCGAGAGAGGATAACCATTAAAGAAAATGCTACCCCACTTATCCGAAGGAGGATATATAGTGATTTAAGGTTACCCCTCTATCTGAGAGAGGATAACCATTAAAGAAAAAGCTACCCCCCTTATCCGAAGGAGGATGGTGAATTAAGGTTACCCTTTGTAATGCCCCGCTTTTACAAAAAGCGTAAGTAAATTTTTTTTCGATTTTCACATGACATTCCGACATCATTAGAGTTATAAATTGGCAGTGGAATATATATATATATATATATATATATATATATATATATATATATTTTTTTTTTTTTTTTTTCTTAACAATAACACATTAGAGCTGACTGAATTACTTCATAATATAAAAATACTAACTATTTGTTTTGATATAATAAATACATAAAATAATAACATATGTGCTACAAGCGGCACTTAATATTACATAACCATTGTTTTCAACTAATACAAATTAACATATAAAAATATTACATATCAACTTAAAAGTCTTTAACTATACTGTAATAATATTATCATAATATTCCTAGTAGTTTCATCCTCAATCCATCTTGTAAAAACTTGCATGAGATTGCGGTTACCACCACAATCTCATGCTAGGGTCAAATGAGTTAACGGTCCTCAACCACATAAAGAAATACTGAATCATTTAAAAGTACATTATACAATCATATGATGACAGTTATATGTATGCACAATTTTCATATTCATTTATGCCTCGGTACTTAAACCCCTAGTCTTTGCCTCTGGACTTAAACCGCTGGTCTTATTCTTGATTAGTACCAGAGGACTCCAACCTTGGTCTTACCATTATTATTGGTGATTACTGATCAGTGCTTGGGGACTCTAACTACCTTTGGTCTTATTTAAACCGATGGTCTGAATCAACATTGCCTCCGGACTTCAACCTTCGATCTTTTGCCATGGGACTTGTTAGAACAGTTTTTAGTCCGGTGACGTGTAGATCTTTGATTCGCCGTGTTCTTCGTAATCTGGAAGGAAGAACAAACAATGCGTCAGAGGGGGGGTCTCCCGACGTCCCCTCTCCGATGCCTAAGTCAGTGGGCAATTTTGGAGAGTATCGAGAGTCGAGAGTTTAGTATATTTTTAGCACATATTCAAAGTATATTTTGTACCTGGGGTAGCAGCCTATTTATAAGCACATAGTTCTCAACCGCATTGTTCCACCTTCATGTCATGGCTGAGTGGGACCCTTAGTGGGATGAGATAGAGGTTGAGTGGGAGAGTGGGACACTTACTCCTCATGGGATAATGTATTTATCCCATGTGTTCCAAATATAGCATTCAAGGTGTTATAAGATTCTGTTAAGCCTTAGTGACTGAGCGGGTCAAGTTGGGCCAGCAATATCAACTGGGCCCTGGTTCGGGTATAGGCCCATTTGCCTAAGGGATGATAATTTCCCTAACAGATACCCCCCGATTCCCATTGGCTGATTCATCCAACTAGTCGGGCATTGGGAATCTTCTTTTGTACTTGCAGATGGGGCTATTTTTGTCCGTTGATAATGAGGACTCAATGTTGATGGTCAGACGCTTGTGGAGACCATGGTTGTCGGAGTGTCTAGTAAGCGGCATAGCTTTTACCCCCTTGTGCTTGTGACGTTTTGTCTAGGAGAAATTTTCAGACTTGGAAACTTTTTCATCTCGGAGACATTTTCAAACTTGGAAAATTTTTCGTCTCAAAGACTTCCTTAGTCTCGGAAAATTTTTTGTCTAAGAGACATTTTCAGACTTGGAAAATTTTTTGTCTAGGAGACTTTTTTAGTCTAGGAAAATTTTTCATCTTGGAGACTTTTTTCATCTCGGAGACTTTTTAGTCTCGGAGACTTCTTTAGTCTAGGAAAATTTTTCATCTTGGAGACTTTTTTCATCTCGGAATTTTTTTTTTTTCTTGGAGACATTTTCAGACTTGGAAAATTTTCCATCTTAGAGACTTTTTAAGTCTCGGAAATTTTTTTTTTTTGTCTCGGAGACTTCTTTTGTAAGGGTTGTCTCCTTGTTTGGTTTGTTGTGATGACTTTTGCCGAAGCCGGATCCCTGAAATCTATTAGAACAGATGTATATATGTATCAAAAATAATAATTAGTTTGCATACCTGAGTTGATAGGCTGATTTCCAAGCAAATGTGGTTGTTGGCGTTTGATGATGTTTAGAGCCTTGGCTGAGGCTTTGGATGCTCTGACTGGTGTCGAGGCTTTTTTGCGCTCAAATCGTGCCGAGTAATCTCGAGGCAGGATGAGGTTGTAGTGCTTGAATCCCCTCAACGTGATTCAAGTCTCGGCATTCGTCCGGTTTGAATCCCCTCAACGTGATTCAAATCTCAGAATTTGTCCGGTTTGAATCCCTTCAACGTGATTCAAAACTCGGAATTTGACCGACTTGAATCCCCTCAACGTGATTCAAGTCTCGGAGTTTGTCCGCTTTGAATCCCCTCAACGTGATTCAAAACTCCAAACTGGACCGACTTGAACCCCCTCAACGTGATTCAAGTCTCGGAGTTTGTCCGCTTTGAATCCCCTCAACGTGATTCAAAACTCCAAACTGGACCGACTTGAACCCCCTCAACGTGATTCAAGTCTCGGAGTTTGTCCGCTTTGAATCCCCTCAACATGATTCAAAACTCCAAACTGGACCGACTTGAACCCCCTCAACGTGATTCAAGTCTCGGAGTTTGTCCGCTTTGAATCCCCTCAACGTGATTCAAAACTCCAAACTGGACCGACTTGAATCCCCTCAACGTGATTCAAGTCTCGGAGATTGTCCGCTTTGAATCCCCTCACGTGATTCAAAACTCCAAACTGGACCGACTTGAACCCCCTCAACGTGATTCAAGTCTCGGAGTTTGTCCGCTTTGAATCCCCTCAACGTGATTCAAAACTCCAAACTGGACCGACTTGAACCCCCTCAACGTGATTCAAGTCTCGGAGATTGTCCGCTTTGAATCCCCTCAACGTGATTCAAAACTTCAAACTGGACCGACTTGAACCCCCTCAACGTGATTCAAGTCTCGGAGTTTGTCCGCTTTGAATCCCCTCAACGTGATTCAAAACTCCAAACTGGACCGACTTGAACCCCCTCAACGTGATTCAAGTCTCGGAGTTTGTCCGCTTTGAATCCCCTCAACGTGATTCAAAACTCCAAACTGGACCGACTTGAACCCTCTCACGTGATTCAAGTCTCGGAGTTTGTTCGCTTTGAATCCCCTCAACGTGATTCAAAACTCCAAACTGGACCGACTTGAATCCCCTCAACGTGATTCAAGTCTCGGAGATTGTCCGCTTTGAATCCCCTCAACGTGATTCAAAACTCCAAACTGGACCGACTTGAACCCCCTCAACGTGATTCAAGTCTCGGAGTTTGTCCGCTTTGAATCCCCTCAACGTGATTCAAAACTCCAAACTGGACTGACTTGAACCCCCTCAACGTGATTCAAGTCTCGGCATTTTCTGCGACTTGAATCCCTTCAACGTGATCCAAGTCTCAGAGTTTGTTGTGATGGCTTTTTGCGTTTTAGTATGCATCACATGAACTTCTGGAAGCCACCTGTCTTCCAATGAATATTCTCTAGTTGGTTGCCATCAAAATTCTCTCGACGGGCCCTTTTGACGAGCTCTTGACTTTTGTAGCCAAGGAAGACCTGCGTAGGAGAAGCTTGACAAAGCATGAGTATTTTTTTTTTTTTTTATAATTTTTGGATCTCGCTGGATAGAAACCTCTGGTATGAAATATTAGCCTTCATTGTGTCTAAAAGGCACATAAGTATGCATATATGCAGCAGAATCTAGCAATTAACAATTTATTAATGCAAAGTATGCAAAATTGCACTAAGATTCAATCATGTGATTTTTTATAATCTTCTGTTTCAGTTTTCTCTATTTTAGTGAGTTGGTACCCCCCCCCCCAACTTTTATACTTAGCTAATTGTTAGCTAAGTATGAAAGTTTAGGATATTTGTTTTGTACTACCGGAGGAAAAGTTTGTGAGTACCACCCAATTTTTAGACTTGATGTGTAATCATTTTTATATGTTGCGGTGAGAAGTTCATTTTAAACTTCATTGATCAATGCATGAGATATATTTGACTGTCTAAAAATTTATGAGTAGGCTAGCAAAAATGAAAATGCAAAGAGTAAACTTATCTCCATATTCGATGAAGTTGTGCATTAAGCCTCGATCGGATTGCTCCCTTGGCTTGGAATGTTTCCACAGCTCTGAATTTATCTTTGTCTCGGATTTTTATCCTCGGAAAAATTGGAGCCTCGGTCGGATTAAAGCTTCGGTCGAACTTTATCCTCGGTAAAATTGGATCCTCGGCTCAGATTTCACTTTCGGTGAAATTGGACCCTCGGTCGGATTAGATCCTCGGTCGAATTTTATCCTCGGTAAAATTGGATCCTCGGTTCGGATTTCACTTTCGGGAAAATTGGACCCTCGGTCAAATTTTATCCTCGGTAAGATTGGATCCTCGGCTCGGATTCAACTCTCGGTGAAATTGGACCCTCAGTCGGATTTATCCTTGACTCGGATTTTTACCCTTGACTCGGATTTTCACGGCTTCGGATTTTTCACCCTCTGGAAAATTGAACCCTCGGCTCGGATTTCACTCTCTGTGAAATTGGACCCTCCGGTCGGATTTATCCTTGACTCGGATTTTTCCTTTGACTCGGATTTTTACCCATGACTCGGATTTTCACGGCTTTGGATTTTTCACCCTCGGCTCGGATTTTCATGGTTCGGATTTTTCAACCTCAGCTCGGATTTTCATGGCTTCAGATTTTTCAACCTCGGCTCGGAATTTATTCTTGGTTCGGGTTTTTTTTCAGCTCGGAATTTCACCCTCGGTCAGAATTTATCCTCGGCTCGGATTTTCACAGTTTCGGATTTTTCACCCTCGGCTCGGATTTTCATGGTTCGGATTTGTCAACCTCGGCTCGGAATTTATTCTTGGGTCGGGTTTTTTTTCAGCTCGGAATTTCACCCTCGGTCAGAATTTATCCTCGGCTCGGATTTTCACGGCTTCGGATTTTTCACCCTCGGGAAAATTGAACCCTCGGCTCGGAATTTATTCTTGGGTCATGTTATTTTTTCAGCTCGGAATTTCACCCTTGGTCAGAATTTATCCTCGGCTCGGATTTTCACAGCTTCGGATTTTTCACCATCAGGAAAATTGAACCCTCGGCTCGGAATTTCACTTTACACGGACTGCACCCATGAAGCAGTAGATCTTCAAGAAGTCGTAAATTTAATTGCCTGAGAATGAAAGATGGGTTGGTGGCGAACATGTCACTTTCCATTATATATGAAACGTAAATGGTTATTGTCAAGCACAATTATCAATTTTCAAACTCATATGCCGCCTCTTTTTATGTTGTTCGGACAAATATTGACCTTCTCGGCTATTGGGCCCAACCTAGGAAGTAGGCCCACTTTGGTCCACCCGACCAGGCCCAAATATCAAAAAGAGCATAATCTACCCGGGCCCATTGAGACCACTTGGGCCCAATCTGTCGCAACTGGCCTGAGTTGGCGACCCAAATGCTAGTTGGTATCCGCATCTGCATGTATCTCGGCAGTACCCGAAATCTAAGGGACACGATGCACGTCATGGAGTGCATGCACCTCGGCAGTACCCGGAATCTAAGGGACACGATGAACGTCATGGAACCCAATGATGCCACCGAGGGACACGATGAACGTCATGGAACACGCAGATGACTATCTTTAATATCATGACAGAGGTATAAGAGCTTAAGATCATGTCTTATAATCATTATTTCCTTTATCAACAAAAAGTGAGCAAGACAATAACATTTTCAAATCTTGTCTCCAATCATAGGTAAACCTCAAATTATAAATCAGGCAATATCCTTGCATTCCATGGCAAGGTTTAACCTCGAAGTATAGATCAATTAATCATCAACGGTATACTTAATATCTAATAAAGATGCAGAAATTCTAAGATCATCAAGTATAAACATCAAGTCTGTAAATCAGCAAATTTCAAAATCCAATGCTTAAACCTCAAATAACATAATCAGTTCCCTTGATCATATTATCGGATATAGAAACGGTTTCATTGGCTTCCATGAAGTATCTTTCACTTTCCTAAAATTAACTAAGCATCGATATCAGTAATACACCAAAACCTAGTCTCCATATTTGTCATTACCACTCATCATGATTCTAGTCAAAAAAAAATATATATATATTAACAGTATTATCCCATAAACATTATTCTAATCCCAATGAACCAACTAACCTCCAAAATGGGATTTAATCATAACATATTGTTTTCCAACAGTAATTATGCAAATCATATTTCTATATCACCAAAAATTCTTCCAATAACAAAAATCATCTATTTCCAGCTCCGTGATTCAGAATCGCCTTAAAATATAAACCTATCATCAAAATTCGTAATCATTGGCTACTATCATAGAATTGATATTAAACTTTTAAACCTCAAAGTCAGCCAACATAAATCAAGTTAAAAATCTTTCCTTAGAATCCCGACAGTTCATCATAATTGATTATCTAGATATCATTTAAGAAATCCTCATATATTAGAATATCAAAATTCTCAATTCATGGCTAAGATTGATAATCACCACAGTCTTACCTAACAACCCGAGCAACTTAAATCCATTCCTAAGGCTTAGCATCAGTTTAATCCACTAACCATCCAAGCAAACGTTATCTCCTCTTCAAATCTATTATAACTAAAACTAAGAAAAACTAGATTACTAAATAAGGAAATAACAAGCTTCTGACAATAACACCATTTATTCGAAGAGTCTCATTGTATCTTATCTCCACATAAACACAATTATTAGGCTAACAATGAACTTCTCAAACGCAGAAATTCTTAATTAGAACAGTTGAGCACTAATTTTTCTCAATTTAATATCAAGAATAAGTACGCACTTACCTCGCATGATAGTAACCTTACCCGACATTAATACTTGATTTGAGCGTAGACATTCGCCTCGTAGTGCGTGATCCTAATTTTGTTAAACCACTGCATGTTCCCAGCATTCCTCTATGTCGTCATTGCAGCGAAGGACAAACGATCACAGTAGAAAGGCGCTCATCCAACCAGTCAATCACACACATATTAATAGCGAAAAATAGTTGATCAAAAATTGGTAATGAACATGAAACTTATCATAATACTTATTCAAACTACGATCTAACCGATCTAAATCATTATGCCCTAAGTATCAACCTATATCTTAATAAACAATTCTTAGGTATTGATATTTACCCAAATGGTTGATTCTTGATTGATCAAAATTCTCATCTCCAAACTCTTAATTAACAAATCCACTGCTTGCATAACCTCAAAATTCATAGACCGAAATATCAGATTTTATCAAATCCTACAAATTAAAATACCTGAAGAATTAACAATCCATACCTCAAAGCATTGCAGTCCTCTTTGTGAGTTCATAATAATCCTCAATCACAACTAAAAATCTTCTCAAAGAGATTAAAAGAAAATCATCATATCAAAGATCTTCTAAGACTGTCATATTCCTTGAACTTTTATTCCTTTGATTCTTTACTTAGGTGCTATGATCTTTTTCTTATCCTGCATAAATACTATTATCCTCATAGGTCAATGGATTCAGTCTTAACCTCAATCCAATTCAATTATGTCATTGATCAATCCTCAAATATATTAATTAGAGCATTTCTCAAACTTAAGATCTTCCGAAAGGTTCATCTTATCATATGGATTATCTTATCCTCTAGAAAACTCCAATAATTTCTCGATGTATTCTAACTTCACTAAAGTTATCCGATCATAGGAATATATTTGCTCTAAAAATCATCAATTTACTTGATCAACTTATTTCCTTATATGTCCTTAAATCACATGAATCAGCATCTGTAGATTAAATATCCATCCTCAAAAAGATACCAGATTCAAGATCATAGATATCTTTGCTTACGTCCTTCAGTAAATCAAGTAATCTCAAAACTTCAATATTTATTCTAAGCACATAAAATATCTATGTGATGCTTAATACATTTATTGTCTTAATATCCATAAATCTGCCAAGATATTAAGCATCCAAATTTCTATAATCAATATCTTTAAAAGCATTTCATAAATCATGACTATACCTCAAAATATGATAGTTATCAATACCTAACCATCCAAAACAAGTTGGTCTATATCCGATGCAATTTGCTATTCCTCAAGAAAGATTGTACAACTTAACACTTAAGTAAACAGGTCTTGAAAACCTATTATACTTTGATACTGATCATAACTTACTCCTTAGTATTGATTCCAACTTAGAGATTTCAACCTTAATAAGATCAATCCTAGGGTTCACAAAGTCAATCTGCTATGATGCAAAATCCTATCCGCTCCCTAGATCTTATAGAAGTTAGACTCTAAAAGATCCACTCCTACAGTCCATAGAGCAAAATGCTCTGATACCATGTTGTCACGCCCCCGTTTTGGGATATAAGGGAAAACGTGAGTTTAAGTGCTAAAAACAAACATTATAAATGAAAGCGTGCATTTACAACTAAAAATTTAAAGTTTCTACTCTCTTAAAACTTTCTATTTATAAATCTATACAAAATCATGAACTCCAAAAGGAACAAATCATACTATACAATATTAGGGTTTGGCTGGTTCATCACGAACTATCGCTCTCAGCGAGGTCTACGCCCTTACAAGAAAAAGACTTCGTCTTACGGTTGTCATCTGGAGAGGGGTGGAGGAAGAAGGGGTGAGTTCGACAACTCAGTAAGGAAAATACAACACCAGGGGAAATAAAACATGCTATAAACCTTTATGCCATAATCTTTAGTCATTTTCATAATGACAGATTTATTCTACTCATTGTTAAGAATTAATTTCACATATGATGAATTGCATAATGTAAATTGATTTATAACCTAAACCAATTGTATGTTGATTTTAATTTATTTTAGATGATTTAAGTGTTTTTAAAATATATTAAGATTTATGATGATGTTTAGAAATATGAATATGATATGTGATTTTCGACCGAGTATAAGTTGGAGATTCAAGTTATGAAAAATTATCTGACAAGTGACATGCTAGACTGTTTATGTTTTATAAGAAAACACATATTAAAGCATGATTCATAAAATGAAATGTATTGTTTTAGGACAGGTGGCATAGCATATGAACAATTAAATAGAATTTGTAGAATATGAATAATGATATAAGAATGACAGTTTATAAATGAGAATGACAATTTATTATGATCCAGTATATTCTTTTTATCAGTTTTCTCTTTAATCCTTTCTCTGTGGTTTAACCCCTTATAGACTCTACACCGCCAATTCCCGTGAGCGGCGCACGTTGGCTTTGTCCAAAGGACCTATAGACTCAACCTGCCGTCACAGAGAAGAGTCGCCGGGTTGGGGATCTTCCCTAGGTGAAGGCCAACCTCGGATGGTAGCACACACCGATTTACGGTATGCTTGCCATGCTACCCTATGGGTACCAATTCTAACTGTAGTAGTGCCTCAAGGTTAAACAATTACTGCACATGAACATTTTCTGTAATACTGTAGGCTCTGCTTTATCTGTAAACTTTATTTCAAAACTGTAAGAGCCGCTTTTATAACTGTAGTCATGTGCAGAATTTAACTTTAGATTCTCTTTTCTTTCAAAACTGTATTCATAAATAGAGTCATTTATTTTGGAATGCTCTATAGTCATAACTTTCAAATGCTCTCTTTTTCATCATTGCATATTTCACAACTTTGAAATGCTCTTAATTATGACTGTAATTATGCATAAATCATAACTTTAAAATATGCTCTTAATCATATCTGTGAGTATGCATAATTCATAATTTTAAAATGCTCTTAGTCTTAACTATAATTATGCATAAATCATAATTCTTAAAAATGCTCTTAACCAAAACTGTGATTTATGCTCAAAATTCTTAAACAATATCATATGAGTAATAAAGCTTGGCATTAAAAAAAATCGCATGAGCAACGCTTTGTAAAATTTCCCAACACTTTTTCAAAAGATTTATAATAAAATCTTGTTGGGGTTTTTCGGTGTTGTATCCCCTTACCTGGACTTTCCATTAGCGTCAGAATCGACCTTTTACCTAGATAAAACACAAGGATGAATTTAGAGGAGCGTTCTGATATTTCAAGTTTAAAACTTAACTAAGATATCTTATATATATATATATATATATATATATTCTACATACAAAATCTCTATTCTAAATCTACTACACTTATGAAGACCATATTTCTATCCAACTAATATTTCCCTAGATAGAAATTCATTTCAACGAAGAAACACACCATATAATCATCTAGAGAAAATATCAATAATCATCCCACAACAACTAAGCTCATAATCAAGCCTAAAGCCATGGTCAAAACTCAACTCTAGGAATCACAAGCAATCGGTTACACGGCTAAATCGGGAATCCAAATTCACAAAAATTCCCAAAACAGTACACAGTCAAACTCATAAAAAATTCTCCATATTTATAAATATGGCAGAACACCTCAATTCACCCAACTCTCAGAGTGATTTCAGCAACTAAAATCAACACATCACTACTGACACATAAAATCAATACTTAAAACTTAGCTCAACCTAACAGTGGATTATTTCCATTCAGGAGTACACGGCCAATCTTCAAAACCCATAATACCACACAATCGGTTAAGAGACAAGAAACCCAATTCAGACTATAGCCAAAACAGGAGGAATATACACTCACTGCCAACAACCGGAGTCACACCCAATCAGTTTAACAAGCCTCAACTAGAATCACCCCACTGCCAAAACTTTTACAGCCAAATCAGAAACACAGGCAACAACAAAAATATTCATCATCAATTCCTAAATATCATGCATATTGATCAAATAGCACAATACCCATATATACCTATTCAATCGGCCAGCACCCATGGAAAACCACAAAACAGAAAATACCAAACAATGATATCTCCCACCAATATTCAATCACCACATAATTAACAAGAAATTACTCTAATTTAAAGAATAACTCACATTAAGAATTTCACAGAAAATCCACGACAAAACAGTGAAATCGGCAACGGAAAGGATCGCCGGAAGTCCACCATCGAAGAATCGGGTTGCGGGTTGCACTCCCGGGTCTGGCGGGTTAAGGTCGGGTTCTGGTTCACGGGGCTTCGAGTCTTCATGGATCGGCCGGAAAAACACCTGAGCCCGCCGGAAATCGGCTTCTAGTTCGCCGGAAGTCCACCAGTACCGCCGGAAATCACACCGGACTCCACCACCGAAGGATCGGGTCTTCTTCGGTTTTGCTGGGTCGGTCGGGTTTTGCACTAACGGGTCACGAGTTCTGGGTTACGGGTCACGACCTTGATGGGTTCGGGGTTACGGGTTCGTCGGAAACTGGCACTGGGTCCGCCGGATTCCCGGCCAGAACCGCCGGAATTCACTCCCAGCTCAACCGACCAACGATCCACCGGAAATCGCGCCACTACTCGCCGGAAATCGGGTCTGGGTCCGTCGAAAATCGCGCTCCAGAGCACCCACCGGCGTCATCCGTTCTGCCTGCGTTGTCCGTCGACGGATCGAGACCCACGGCTTGGGTCACCGGTCGATGCTTCTCCCGACTCTCACTCTCGATCTCTCTCTCTCTAATCTCTCAGTCTCACTCTCTCGTCTCTGTTTCTCTCCTCTCGCGCTCCCTCTCTGTTCTCGGGTAGAAAGAAAAAAAAAAAAGAGAAGGAACGAAGAACAGAGAAGAAAGAAAGAAGAAAAGAAAGAAGAGAAGAAAAAGGAACAACTTGCACGGCAAGTTGTTGCTTCTTTTTTTTTTTTTTCAACTTATCGATTAAGTTACTTACTTAAAAAGTTTTATTTTATTAAAAAAATATATATAGATATTAGGCCAATTAATAAGTTTTAAAAAAAAATATCTGGGGTATTACAGCCTTCAAGGTGTTATAAGATTCTGTTAAGCCTTAGTGACTGAGCGGGTCAAGTTGGGCCAGCAATGTCAACTGGGCCCTGGTTCAGGTATAGGCCCATTTGTCTAGGGGATGATAATTTCCCTAACAGGACTTTAACCTTCGGTCTTCAAAGATTGATTAATGCATAGGGACTTTAACCTGCAGTCTTTTCCTTGGGACGTTAATCCTTGGTCTTTCTTATTTAATAGTTCATATCTTCTGACAGTAAAATATGCAATGATTGTTTAACAACATGTTCATTTTTCATACCAATAAGATAGGCATAGTTCCAAACAAGCATGTTAAATAATGTAAAATGCCACACATCTCGCATACAATTAATTAAATAAAACAAACTTCACTATATTAGTAAAGACCACAACCACACGTATCATCCCCAGTGAGTAAGTAATACTCACAGTTCTATTTTGCTTCAGAAAGTATCCACACACAAATATTCGCTGCAATATAAATTAATACAAACAATAGTGAATTAGTATAATTCACTAAAAATGCATTTTAATTCTATTTTCATTTCTAACCTTTAAACCTTAATATAATCTCTATTTTTGCTTAAACATTATATAACACCTCAGAAAAATAATTAATATTTAGAATATTTTAAGAATATTATTATTATTATTGGTACAATTAAAAGAGACTAAGTCCTATAAATATTTCATTTAATTAGGACAAATTAATAAGATATTATTAAGTATCAAAAAAAAAAAAAAAAGAAGAAAGAAGAAGGGCACGTGGGCCCTACCTAGTTGACAAATGGAATTCTTAACTCCAAGTAGGCTCTACATGTATTTCAACCCCCTTCCTTTTTCTTATACAAATGTTCCTCAGGCAAAATGGCCTTGTTTGCCGAGCACCAGAACAAAACACAATAATGCTAGTTACTATTTATGTACTTCTTTTTTTTTTTGTACTTTTTCATATATTTTGATACCAATCAACGTTAAAACATTCCACTTTTTTTTACTTTTTATATCACATCAATAATTTTTTATTACTATTCAAATAAAAAAATTCGCTACAATACAAAACTTTTTCACTTTTCTATACAAATTCTTTTTACTTTATATCACATCATCACTTTTTACTAATTTCAAAATTAACAATCCACTACTTTGTTCTGTATATGTCTTTGCCAAACAAGCCTAACATTTGAACGGGAAAGGAACGTGTGGTATACAAGTTTTTTTTTAGGTGAGCTTACAGTGACACGTTGTCCAGCAAAACTCTCTCTCGTGGCACCATCCCTGTTTTCCTCTTGAACACATGTATGTCATGCATGTGCCTATTGGGACACTTGTTTGTCCCCACCCTCTATTAAAAAAAAATGGCACCTCTCGTTCTCTTCCACCTCAAGCAAAATCAAACTAAACCTCTTTTCATACCTGCAGAAGCAAGCATCGGTAATTCCTTTGACCTTCACGTTTAATTTTTTTTATAGTTTATTTTACTCAGCATGTTGTCCTTCTATTTCTTTTTTTTTTTTTTTTCCCCTTTTTGTTGTAAGCACCCACACACACACACTCTTGTCTTTCTTTTTCTTTTTCCCTTCTATTTCTTTCTTCTTCTTTTTGTTCTATACTCTTCTCTTTTTTTGAGGGGAATGCTATACTGAAGCCCTTTGTCCGTCTTTCATCAGCCACTTTCCCACGTGGCAGTCCCATTTTGTTAAAAAAAATTTGAAACCAAAATCACGGGTCGGAGGAATAAAAACCATTTCCCCCCAAAAATTCTCCCCCCTTTCCGACGTCGCTCTCTCTGTCGAACCCAGCAGACTAGCCCACCGATTGGCGCCCAGATCGACTCCCAGCTCTCTCACAGACCGGCCGTCCCAGCTCTCTCTCTCGAACCCAGCAGACCGGCCCACCGATGACCCACCCGCCTAGCTCCGTCGGACCCAGCACAGAACGGCCGCCCAGGTCTAACGCCGACGTCGCTCTCTCTGTCGAACCCAGCAGAAATTGATGTTTGCTTTCCTATCAATTTCTTATTCTTCTCTGTCACTTGGGCAGATTATGTCTATGGGGAGTTGAACACAAAAATCCACTAATCTCCCCCCATTTCCAGCAGCCCATTTCCGGTAGAAGTCCCCCCCTTTTCTACCCATCTCCACCGCTGACCGAGCTCTCAACTTCTAGCGCCAACCGATCTCAGGTTGTCTCCAAGGTCTCCATTTTTTTTTTTTAAATGAAATTTACTTACTGCTACTCTGACCCTAATAGGCATATTATGTTGCTCATAAATTTAGACTTGCAATCTTGTTCCTTTGGCAAAGAGGTCTATGGGTTATTGTCTTCAAATTAAATGAGCATAGGGAATTACTGGACAAATATATCTTGCTGTGACAAATGTGCAAACATGTAGCTTTTGTGTTTTACTTGTTTGTTTGATTTTATCGAAATGGAAATCTTTGTAATGGAGATACACCAATAAAGAACGCTTCTATAGAAGATACACCTTATTATATACTTTCAATTGTTGATATTGCAGTAGAATTATCTATTAATTAAAAGTTGATTTCCAAGGACTTATATCATCATGCAGCTATGTAGTTGTGAGTTGTTGTAGATAGTTTAGCTGCAGTTGCTTGTTTTTCTACAGTTGGCTGTCTGTTTTGTTGAGTTTGTAGTTGTGTAACTCTGCTTTGATGGTTTAGTTGTTAATAACATGCTTATTCATCTAAAAAAAGAATGCTAATAGAAGCTGAATTTTAGCTTAAGATGTAACAATACTATGACAAATAACATTTACATGAGAGGAGAATGGGATATGTCAAACAGCTTCCCACAAAGCGAATGCTGACATTTCTCACCATTGTTTAGGGTATGGCTCTCAAGCACTTAAAAATTGTTGCACTAATATGCTGACATTCCTCTCTCTCTCTCTCTCTCACAGCTAGCCTTATTTGTAATATCATCTGTGTTTGTGGTACTTCAGAGCCAGTGCAGAGCAAGCGCTATCGATAATGAATGGAGCTGATCAGTTAGCAGGACAAAGTATTAGACTTTCATGGGGCCGTAGTCCTTCAAACAAACAGGTTTTTAGTTGCAACCACATTTTTGAATGACTTTTTAATGGTGTATGCTCTCTGCTATCTGGATAATTAATAGATTTCTTCTGTGGGAATGGTTCAGACTCAGCCAGACCAGACCCAGTGGAATGGGGCTGCTGGGGCATATTATGGGTACCCACAAGGCCACAAGGATATATGCATATACATATGCACCTCCTACCCAAGACCCTAACATGTACTATGGAGGCTATCCCGGATATGGAAATTACCAGCAGCCTGGTGCTTACCAACAGCCACAGCAGGTAACTAATGTTGTCAGCTTCAGCGTCTCTTTTCCTCTGTGTTCTTTTCTCCGTGGTGAAAAAAAAAAGGCAGACATCTGAAGGCTAAGTTTTGCTAGTGGGGATTTGGCAGCCTGGTTATCTTTGTGTGAAATCAGGTTGCTCACAAGTTGTCCTGGTTACCTTATTAGCTAGTTGGCTTCCAGTTGTTGTCATTGTGACCCTGGACATTGACGTACAAAATAGGACATCTAGGTGTCCAAGATGGCCTTGGACATTCCTTTGACATAATTTGTGGCTATATATCTCGCGAGAGTTGGCTTGAATGGTTTGATGTAATTCCACGAGGTCGACCGATCGAGTCTTCTCAATTACCTGATAATCCGGAATTTGCTCAATATAGATGGGTTCCAAAGGGGCCCTGCCTTGAGGGGTTCCTTGTCATAAATAAATAAATGTTGGTGCATATAATGCAGTTGCTGGTGTGTTTTGAAGCTAGGAAATTCTATAATATTCTTTCTTATCCTCTGATTCACATTTTTGTTTTTGCTACGTGCAGTGATCATTTAGCTTTTCCTTTATCTTCTTCTTCTTTTCCCCCTTTTTCCTAATAGTGATCATTAAGAAGATAGGTTAACGTTTGCTACTTGCAGTGATCATTTAGTTTATTCTAAGCTCATTGGCTGTAGAATGACGGTGTGGAGATCCGTATGAGTTTGTTTTAGCTTTCCTTTCGATTTCTTCTTCCCCTTCTCTTTTCTATGACATCGAGTATGTTTAAGGCACTACTATTCGATCTGGTGATGTTGGTGGGCCTTTTTAGTTGCCAGATACTTGGTTTTGTATGGACCTATTATTTGTCAAAATGGAGATGGCTCTTATTTTCTTTTCATCGTGTCATGGTGCTTTTGTGATTATATGATTTGTTTTATGAGCAACTAATTCGGATTCCCATAATTCTTTCCATTGCAACTTTGTTTTCACCAAATTGTGATTGGGAATGGGGATGGTAAAATATGGAAGCTGCAGGAACTCTTCCAGTTTTAAAATCATTATATGCTTTTCAATTCCTCTAATGTACTAGGGCAGGATATAATTAAGGCTGTTTAGTGGCTTGAATTTCTTAATGGAATATAGAATAACTGATAAAGAAGAAGAAAATTTACACGCCAATATTGTTGGATGCTTTTATCAAGTGAATGTTTTTGAAAGAATAAATGCTTGAAAGAATTTACACGCCAATGTTTATGTCTTCGATTTTTGGAAAAATAAATGTTGTAGATAAAAAAATTCGTCAGAACTAAAAGATGTAAATTCTAGTGGTTGCTCCAAGAATGTGTCTTGTGAGGTATCATCACAAGACACATTCTTCGAGCAACCAATATTGGTTGCCCAAGTTTCAGCATCATCGATCATTCTTAATTAGTACATAAATATTAGGCAATCTAGCTACAGTAATTTTCTGTCCTCCTGATAGCAATTGGGTCTCTGACTGCAAACATTTAAAAATTGGTTAACAAAACATGTAAAAAATAAAGATTATACATTACATCCAACTAACCTATCATACACAATTGTTTAAACAACTCAAAAATAGATAACGGACTAAATATAACATTACATTAAATACCATTCATTACTAGCAAGTAAACTATCATATTACATCCAACTAAAAGTTGGATGAAATAAACTGTCATATTACATCCAATCACAAAATAACGTTCCTCTACAAAGTGACCGCATTACAATCCAACATACTACAATAGAATACATCCCAACTTGATACATAACTCTCATTTTCTTTTAGTTTAACATCAAATAAGTACCTCGAGATCCACTATAGCCACTAAGGTAAAAAAACAAAAAGCAAAATGACTACTACTATCATACCCCGAAACATCTTTCCATTAGTTTGACATTGCTCCGGCTCCCGTCGAAGTTTAACATATTCATTTTTATATTTTTTTTTCAATCAGCTTCTCAAATTTAACATATTGATCATTATATTTTTTTTCAATCAGCTTCTCAAGTTTAAGATATTGATAATTTACTTTTGTTTCAATTAGCTTCTCAAGTCTATCATTATCTGCATTTCTTCTATCGTCGAGGACTTTCAGGCGTTCCATTATCTTCATCTCGTACGTAGTCATTTCATTATTAGCCCATGCCAAAAAATCACAATCACCCTTTCTCTGAATGACAAAGCAAGATTAAAAAATGTTATCACCACCTACTAGCAAACAAAGTATAACACAATATTAATTTCAAAAAGTACCTTATAATTTTCACAGCCATACCACTTTCTGGTGGTATTTGTATTAGTCCAAGAATACCTTACACGTGCAGGCACTCCACAATAACATAACGGACACACACTTGACGCACCACTATTTATCGACATTTTGTCATGCCTATGTAAAAGACCAACCAACCAACCGTAGAAAATATCATTCAACCAACCAACCAATCTAAGCATCCGAGCATGTCAAACAAGCACCAGTCAAAAGAATATCAAAATAAAAAATAAACAAACCCCCAAATGAATATCAAAATATCACTAAATATCATAATAAAGAAGAAAAGTAAATAGTAGTATCTTTAAAATGTACCCTGTAAGCATTATAACAATCTATTGCCAAATGTACAAGCAATGATACATGAAGTGCATGGCTCACAAAGACACATAAATTTGATAACGACGCAGCTGTTTGCTAATTCACAACATTAGAGGGCTAATTTCTACAAATATAATCCAAAAATAAGAATATGATATTACAAATATAATAAACCTTAATTTGATCATTCAACAACAATAAACCTTAATGTTGTGCCTGGTTACCAATAAAAGGTTTTTTCAAAAAATAATAATAAAATTTAAAACTTACACTACAACATAAACAATCCTCAGGTTTCCAGAGAAAATAACAAAATTATTTCTTCTTTTGTTTTATTCCAACACTTGTATATGTGCTAAGACCCTCTCATCTTCATTTTCAACTAACCCATTAACAAAACTATATTTCTTGAATAACATAGGAGTTGTTAGAGGTGACCATAAACACATACATTCCATAACCATGGATTATTATACACAGATAAAAATGCTCAGCGTCCTGAACTTTCCAAAGCAACAAATAAAACAGCTCCAATCTCTCTCTCATTACAAAGCAACAAAAGCCCATTATAAACTAACAAAACCCCCAACCTCAAAACCAAAAATAGTTGTTATATATATGGGTTTTTTTTAGTTGAGTCACTAAATATATATAGTCATTCGCCAAAACAAATAAATAACATGTCATTCGTTTCAGACATTTTATCGAATACCCTGCGAGCATCAAAAGAAACACCATTTTTGTAGGTCATTACAAGAGGAAATCAATTAAAAGAATGGAGAAAACCTTACCTCTTTTGGTGGCCTGGACATTCGATGGTCAAGGGAGGAAAGGGAGGAGCACGGTGGATTTTTGTGTTCAACTCCCCCAAGACATAATCTGCCCAAGTGACAGAAGAATAAGAAATTGATAGGAAAGCAAGCAGCAACAAGAAAAAGATAAATGCAATTGAATTTGGAAAAACTTAAAAAAAACCCCTTACAAATCCTGCATGTTCTAGTGTTCACGTGAGTGTTAATAGTATACTAAAAGTGGTGTGAAATCTCAACTTCCAAAAAATCATCTGATTAGTTATTTTTACTTGTATTTTCCTGAGAGTATCAATAAAATAATGGAGGATGGTTCTGGTTCTGGTATGTGAGGGCCAACATGAAACTTACAGTACTATAGAGAGTATTCGAGAGAGAGAGAGCTTGGTTTCTAATAATTGCCTCCAAGTCATTGAAGGTTCATTCCCTCAACTCGAAGTCTTAAAATTAGAAAATTTGAGAATTAAAGAATGGAAACAGGAGAGAGGAGCATTCTCATGCCTCAAGCATTTGGTTATCAAAGGATGCACTGAGTTGACCGTCCTCCCTTCAGAACCCTGGAGTTTGTGTGCTTTGCGCGATGTGGAGGTGTTACGGAGCAACATAGGATCAGTAATTACGCTTCAGGAATTGCAGAGAAATCTTGGGTTCAATCTATTGATTGATCCTCTTCCGGGTGATAACTTTTATCAATGAACCGCGTATCGATCTCGATCCGATGACTTCATCAAAGAGATAGCATGCTGGTAAATACTTTCTCTACTTTTTTTCTTTTGATTTTGATAGAGTTAAGTCACACTTTACGTTTGTAGTGCCCAAATATAAAGTTTTTTTTTTTTTTTTTTCATTTTCATTTTCCTTTTACATACAAATAAAATAGTCACAATTATGCTGATAAAGCTACCAATTAATTGTTCTTGCTTTGTCTATTAATTCTACATTAATTGTTAATTATATGATGACAGAAATTCTATGGAAATGAAAATGGCGTTCCTTTCTACTGATGTTGACTGTTGCAAGGCTTTCGTCGTTCAATAATTGATGTTATCAGGTTCAAGCATCAAATAGTGTTACCAGCCCGCAATTGGCTCTCCACGTTCAATTACTGTTTTCCAATCCTGGTTTGCTTCCTCAATGGCTGGTGCTTAACTCTCATTTTGTATTCCCCTCCCACTTTTTGTGGTTTGGCGTACTTTGTTGTTGGTGATTATTGAAGCAGGCCAGGACTATCATGTAAGGATTAATCCTCTCTGGGTACGTAATTGAAAGGGTTCCTTATAAAAACATTGAAATGCTCATTTTAATGAAATTTGAATAAACTACGACACTGTTTCTGCTTCCATTTAATGTTCAAGCTAGTATCGAAGAATAGTGTTGCACGGCAGTACAAACACTTAGATTCCATTACCACCAAAGTCTACTTTTCCTCTAGTGTGAAATCCTATTAATTTGTTGTTTCCTCTCTATCAGCATAATCAATATAATGAAACGAAAGAGATAGTTCAATTGGATGGAAATAACGCCCCATAAAGCGAAAGTCGATAATTCTAATCTTTCATTTGCTTTCACTTATGTATACATGTCAAAAAAAAAAAAAAACAATATATGTAACACTTGGCAAAATTAGATGCTAGAAGAAAAATAAAAATTTGAAATATTGTGTATTCATTGGTGACATTGTCATTAATTCTGCTAGTCGCAACATTTACAATTGAAAGGGGCCTTCTCTCTAGAGAGAGAACGTATGCCTTCTCTCTAAGCATTTTGCCCTCTTTCCTGCACCCACAGCCATGGGAGGGAAGGCTCCCTCCCCTTTTACTTCCGTTTTTCTTTCCCTTCCATCCCTTTTTCCCTTGCTCACCCCTCTCATTAGGCCCCTACCCAATTAGGGTTTTCCCTAGCCCTATCCGCCACTTTGGAGGCTTTTTATCTTCTTTCTTGTTGTCTTTTTGTGCTCCCCGTCTTTGCAACGCAGCCCCCATAGGTCTTCCACTGGTTTTTTTAATTGGTTTTTGGATTTGAGTTTTCGAACTTAGATCTACAAGCCAGCTCAAACTTAGGCGAGTCACGCGCCTCTTTGTTTTGCTGCCTATTGCTTTCTGCCTCCACTGACACCAACCGCTCACCATTCGGACCTCCCCGCCATGGAGAGTGTCTTGCACGCGCCAATGGGTGTTTTGCACTCGCCAGTGCATGACGGCTCCTCCTCACCCAGCTTCCCCTTGTCGCTACTGATGGCGGATCTAGGCTGTCTGCGACATCCTCAACCGGAGAGAGGTTGCTCGGTGCTGGTGCGTGGTCTACACACACCGGCATCGGCGACTCCTGATTGGCCAGCGCTGTGTTGTGCTTGTTTTTCCATTTTATGTATTTATAAGCTTTTTGGTTAATCATCTGTGTTGGGGAAATATCCTTGACTAGTATGGGAAAAAGGGCTTATTGTTCCAACTCAGCCACGTCATCTTGTTGACTCATCGATTGGGCCCGTTGAACAGTAGACAGGAATTTGGATCCCCCGGATATGACACAGATTCATGTATACATGGGTCTGGAAGACAACAAGAGTCCCTGGAAGCTCCAGAGGACATCGGAACCTTCAAGGGCCGGGGGGTCTTTAAGTTAGCAATCCAAGGGAACCCCAAAGCCTCTTGGGAGCGAGGGCATATTGGAGAGATTTTTATGAAAGCGGCTGGGTTAATAAAGGAGCTTTAATTACAGAAGATTCCTCTCATTTATTAGTATCTAAGCATTTAATGAGCTGCGTACTTGGACTAGTCAAATGCGACTGTTTGATCTGACAAGTTGTCACCGTCAAATACAAATGTTCCTTGTGGACCATACCAAGGACGTGCATCAATGTTCAATCACCGTCCATGGAGCAATTCACACGTGCGAGTCATTAATGAAGGGAATCTTTGAGGCTAAATAGTAAGTTCAGAAAAGATACATGGAATATATAAGGTATAATTTTCCTGCAGATGAGGTAATTAATTCACTCTGAATCACATTTACTATCCTTCTAAAAGACCTTCACTGACTTAGCCGTCGGAGGAGGCGTCGCCGGCCAACCCCGGCAAGCCTTTATTGTTTTGCAGATTACTACCTCCCCGCAGTTGAGGATCCACTTAGAGTTTGACACGTCATCGTTCAGAAACTGTCACTAACATCTGTGTTCTTCATGTTTATCTCTGTAATATTTGTATTAGAGTCCTATGGACTTTTAATACATCTACAACCACCTTAACTGGCGGCCTAGTTTTTGGGCATCCGTGCCAAAAATCAATAGGCCCGTGTCATAACGCATGGTCTCCGCGTACTTACTTTCTTAGATTTTCTTTGTTTGGTTGCCCAGCCCTAGACTATTGTAATTTGCTTTTATGCTGTTTGTAATTTTTTTTCATGTATCAATAAAAAAAAAAAAATTTAAAAAAAAAGAAAAAGAAAAAGAGTCTTCTTCAGTAATAAATATTGTTAAAAATCGTTTACTCAACTGAATGAAGAATCAGTAATCAGTTATAATTGTCTGGTTACATGCATTGTGATTGATATATTCAACACTATCTGTAATAAAGAAATCATGTAGCAATTATATATGCAATTTCAAAATATGAAGTTTCGTCAAGGACAATTTAATAAATTAATGCTAAGCGTGACACAATAAATTGTAGGTTACATTATATGTTTTAAACAATAATTATTTATTTTTTTACATGTTTCAAAATATGAAGACTCGTCAATGACAACTGAATAAATTGATGTTAGGCGTGAAAAAATAAATTGTTAGTTACATTTATATGTTTTAAACAATAGTTTTTTGTTAATTGTTTATTTATCTCGTTAGTTATACTCTTAAGTATTTTTAATTAATTTTTGTACAAGTTTATTTTTTAATCACCCCTCTAAACTAAAGTCCAAGCTCCACAAGTACCTTCTCTGTAATTTGTTTACAAATGGCCCCGTTTAATAACCCCATCCCCTCCCCCTTCTCCTTATTTTTACTTTTCCCAAAAAAATCAACTCAAAATATTCTTAACATTTTTCACTTTTTATATCACATCAACAATTTTTTATTATTATTTAAATAAAAAAATTCACTACAATCCAAAAATTTTCTACTTTTTCATATAAATTCTTTCTACGTTATATCACATCAATCACTTTTTACTCACACTCAAAAATATAATTCTCCCATAAAGAAAAGGGAGAGGAGGGAGATTACTAAACAGGGCCAATTACCTAAACTTACTCCATCCTCCACTATATTTTCTTAATCAAGTTTGGTGTATAATTGAGGTGAAAAATTATAATCGGGGTGAGCTAGCGGGCCCACTATTACAGCATTTACAAATCCTAAATCAAGGATTGATATGGAAAAGTTTGTTGAAATAATTTAATGTGTTTGGGAGCAGAAACGGAATCCTATTCTAGTCGGGTTTTGGAAAAAACCCACCCACCCGGTTTCAACCCAAATCCTAGCCCGTTTCACGCCAAGAATTCACTCTCAATTCAACTATTCAAGGACAAAAACGGCTGATAACTAACCGGGACCCACGCGTGAGAAAAAGGTTCTCCAGAAGAACCAAAAACACGTGGGTCCCACACTTTAAATAATTAAATAATCAATATTTAAATCAAACAATAATTTTTTAATAATAATTCATTATTATTTAAATCATTATACCACACTACTTTTCACAATACCAATCATTATACACAACTTTTCAAACCTCTAATCATTTTCAATCATTTATTCTCATTAAAAAATAATAATTTTCAATTTAAAAAATCTAACACCCAAACACAAATTTAAAAAAAATCTAAATTCTATTCATTATTCAAACACATTTCTTTGCCTAAAAATCTGCAAACAGAATAAGAATTCAATTTTAATTTTAAAAATTTAACACCCAAACGACCAGGTCGTTGGGACTCTGGACTGGATTAAGTGATCCTTATCATGGCTTTTTTTCTTTTTCTTTTTTTCTTCGTGTTTTGCAACCAAAATCTAATATTGGTCTCAAAAAAATATTAAAAAAAAAAGAAAAAAAAAAAAGAATATATAGCATTACTTTATCTACACACGTGCTGGTCCTGCTCAATGAAATTAGCAGGTGACATGATTATTGATGGCCAGTGGGTGGCTTTGATGTCTTCAAAGAGTGATGCTCCAACCACGGAGTTCCACGTGTTCTACACGGCAGGCTGGGGTTGGACCCGCAACACTGACTTCGATTCGTCAGTGACATGATTATTGGTGGCCAGGGGAGACGTAGGCCTTGATCGATAAGCATGGTTACAGGGGTAGGATAGTGCTCGGCACTATTTACTGTATTTTTTTTTTCACTTTTTTATCTTTTCAACAACGATTCACATCAAAATATTTCTACTTTTTTTTATTTTTTATATCATATCAATAATTTTTTTATTAATATTCAAATAAAAAAATTCACTACAATACAAATTTTTTTTACCTTTTTATATAAATTCTTTTTATTTTATATCACATCATTACTTTTTACTAATTTTAAAACTAACAACTCACTACTCTGATATGTTATATTCTTTGCCAAACAACTCCTTAGATTCGTCCTTTTCCTCGTTCACCCAACTCAATATAAAAAAAAAAGGCCAAAAAAAAGTCTTTCTTAATAAATAAAGAAAGAAAGAGGAGAGTGATGCTCCAACAACTCGATCCACTTGAGTTGTTCTACAGGGCAGGCTGGGCTTGGACCAGCGAACGCCCAAGTCTTAAAGAGATTTAAGGGAGGGGAGATCAGCAAAAATGGCAGACATTGTTGTTCCTTTCCTCCTACAGTACTTGTTCGAGGTAATAAAGACCGTGGACCAGCATAAGTACTTGCCTCGGATACCGGCACAAGAAGCAGATTTCTCCGGCGGAATGGAGGACGAAGTCAACTTGATCCTGAGGGAGCTCAGTCTAAAAAATATCTCGGGTGCGAATGAACTCAAATTAATCCAAAGGGAGCTCGGACCGATAAATATCTTCCTGAAGAACTCCGAAGAGAAACGGAACGAGCATGAAATAGTGAAGGAGTTAGTTAGCCAAATCAGGGACGTTGCTTACGAGGCTGAAGATGTTATCGATACCCATTCATCCTCGACATCGCGCACGTGTGCAGCGAGAAGACCCGGATTAACCGCGCATTTACGCTTCTCCATAATGTTGCACAGAAGTTAAATGACCTCAACAAAGAAATCAGAAAAATCTACGACGATGTAGAGAAGTACGGCATTGAAATTGATCAAGCTCTTGTACATACAACGACGGAGGCACTGCGCAACCGTAGAAGAGAAGTCGAAGAAGATGACATGGTGGGCTAAAGTTGTATTTTTAGCATTATCCTTATGGAGCACCTCAGAGTCTGCATTGATGCTTCGGAAATTACAGATGAATTAATGTTGGATTCAAGCTACTGATCTATCCTCCTAACAACAATTCAAACGTCAGATTTGCCAATTAAAGAGATGGTATGTTGTTTTCTCATACACACTACACTAATTAAAGTTAGAAGAAATTTTATTAAAAGTAAATTTACTCTTCTAATTTTACTGTTGCAATTTAAAACAATATACTCTGGATATTATTTAATAATTAAAGTACAAAATTTGAATAAATAATTTATTAAAATTAATATAGTGCAAATAAATATTTTTAAAGTCCAAAAATATATATATATAAATTAGAAAAGGAAATAAGAATAATAAAAAGAAAAAAAAATTCAGAAAAAGAAAACCAAAGAAAAGTCAAAAAGAAAAATAAATAATAATAATAATAATAATAATAATAAGAAAAAAAAAAAAAAAGAAAGGACACCAAGACAGGAACAAATAGTCATTTAGATAAAATAATAATAATAATAAAAGAAGACACAGAACCACCCAGTGCCTTTATGCACAAAAGACTCCCTAGTGCCTTTGTCTTTCTGAGAGAAACAGAAAAAAAGAAAAGAGAGAGTCTTTTGTTAGAAAAACCGTGATCTACAAAGATTTAATGGTCCGATCTTTGATCCGTCTTCGGAAACGTATCTTTGCACTCGAATATCATTTTGAGGTAAAATACTAAACTCATGTTCTTGAGATTTTGGGTTAAAATCTTGAAATTTAAGTTTAATATTGTGTTTTCTTGAAGTAATTGACTTGTTAGAACTTGCTTAAGGTTATTCAAACCAGGAGTTTTGGTTTGGTGAGTTTCCCTAAACTCTAACTCTTGGGTATTTAATTTTAGTGATGTTTTTATGTTATTAGCCCTTAGTAAATGCTATTGAGTTAATAATTATTGTGATTGGGGTAGTGTTTTGATGATTTGGGTTTAAGTTTGGAAACCCTAATTTTATGGGTTAAATTAATTTGAAGGTTTTTAAAGTAATTAAAACCTAAATTGTTAATTTGTGGATTAATTGCGGTTGTTGTGATGATTAATCCCAAATCAGCTTTGAGTTTTGTAAAAGATTAGTGAACATAATTTTTAGGGTTAATGTTATTTTAAATACGGTAGTGTTTTATGTGACTAGGTTAATTAAAATAATTTTAGGGCTAATATTATTGAGAAAATGTTAGTGAAAAATAATTTATAGATTAGTGAAATATAATTTGGGGCTAATATTTAAGGTTATAGGTAATTAATTAAATGGTGATTTTAACCAATTGTATGTTGATTGTAATTGTTTTGGTTGTTTTGAGTACTTTTGAATATCTTGAAATTATGATAGATGTTTGAAAATATGAATATAATATGTGGAGTTTGAATGAATTGTGTGACTGTACGTGGTGGTTGACAATTTTGTAGACTATGGTTGCATTGTAAATTATTGAGATTTTTAGTGTGAGTTATAAAATTAGGACATGATGCATTGCGTACTTGCTGCGACGCGTACTCGTGTCGCTGTGAAGATCCATTTTTATATTGAAAAAAAAAAAAATTTGGTCGTCACACTTCTCATTATGAACCATGTTGGAGGAAGTTTCTCCAAAAAAAAAAATTAGGACGAAAACGGTTATATCCTAATTATTGTTTTTACTGTTTATTTTTGTAGGATACAACGACAGGGTCCACGGACGAGTTCCGCCACATCATGATCCCGGACACGGCCCCGCTCATTGACCAGGGCCTCTACAAGCGGATCAGCCAAATGACGCAGTCGGATTTGACAATCAGCCATGGGAACAGTAGCTCCACGCTGCCCAGTGCGATCATAGGAGGGTACTTTTTTGTCGATTTGATGGTTGCGAGAGAGCCTAATGAATTGAAAGAAATTGCGGACCGGATGCGTCGCTCTGGCTACGAAAATGAGTTTGTTCAGACCTATTGTAGCGTCCGCCGCGATGCACTAGATAAGTATCTTCAAAAGCTAGGGATTGACAAACCTAGTATTGAAGAGGCTCAGAAGAATATTGAGTGGGATTCCTTGGAAGGGAAGATGAGGAAATGGGTTCAGGCCGTTAAGATTGTTATGGATATTGTCAGCCGTGAGAAAAGCCTGTACGATAATATTTTCCATGATGCCGACGGCATCAAGGAGATTTGCTTCAACGAGATTGTGAAAGGCTTCGTGATGCAGCTGTTGAGCTTCGGCGAGGCGGTTGCGATTGGGAGAAGGCCGCCTGAGAAGCTGTTCGGGATATTAGGCATGTATGATGCGATGGCACACGAATTGCCTTACTTTGAAGCAATGGTTACTGATGAATTCGTGATCAATAAGGCGAAAGGAGTGCTTTGCGGACTGGGCGAGGCGGCCAGCGGGACATTTGTGGAGTTTAAGAATGCGGTGCATGGTGAGAGATGGGAGACCCCGATGCAAAGCGGTGACATTCACCCAAAGACCCCGTATGTGATAGGTTATTTGAAATTGCTTGTTGAGAACGGAGATACTCTGAAGTTGCTGTTGGAAAGTGGTGAAGATGATGGGTTTTTTGTTGCTCTGCAAAATGATAGTGATAGTGATAATGATATTTATAACGATAACTCCGAGCTGTCTCCCGTGGCCCGTAGGTTATTATTGTTGGTGATGTCCTCGGTACAGGCCACTCTTAAGGCTAAATCGAAGCTGTGTGAGGATAGTGCCCTGAAATATATATTTCTGATGAATAATTTTCAGTATGTAGTACAGGAAGTGAAAGATTCGGTTCTTGGGAAGGTTTTAGGTGATAATGATTGGGTTCGTAAACGTAGTGGCCAGATAGACCAGTATGCGATGAGTTATCTTTGCGCTTCTTGGAGCAAGGCATTGTCTTGTTTGAAGGATGAAGGGATTGGTGGGAGCACGAGTGATACCAAAAAGGTGGTGGCCGCTTTGAAGGAAAGATTTAAGTATTTCAATACATGCTTTGAGGAAATCTACGGGGTTCAAACTGCTTGGAAGGTTCCCGATGCCCAACTTCGTGAAAAGCTGAGGATATCTATATCGGAAAAGTTGATCCTGGGATACAGCTCGTTTCTGGGGAGGTATGGGAATCAAGTAGAGAGGAAATACATAAAGTACACGGCAGAAGATTTACAGAGCTATTTGTGGGATTTGTTTGAAGGATCACCCCGAGTTCTAAACCACATGAAGAAAAAAAGTAAGAGAAATGTTAGAGCATCTTCTGGTGTTCTCCTAGTGTTCTCCTGGCATGGCATAGATGTAATTAAAAAATTACATCTATGTCCTTTTGGATGGCATAGATGCAATTTTTGAATAAAAAAAATTACATTTATGCCATCCCAGGAGAACACTAGGAGAACACCAGAAGATGCTCTAGCATTCCTCAAAAAGTAAATAGGATATATATATATAGAGAGAGGACTCTTGTATCAGGTATGGTATGCCCCCTCCTTTCTTGGAAAGGAGTACTTCTCCAGTTAAGTGTAGCTTGATTGTGTGATTTTTATTTTTGTTGTTTGTTGATGTAATCCTAATCTGTAAGGATTACATTTATATCTAAGTAAAAGATATATCTATGTTGAAGATATATCTAATGTGAGTTGTAGTTGAATAAAAGTCTTATCTCTTCTAGGGAGAGAAGACGAGTAATAGTAGTTGTTTTCATTTAAAGTTCTATTTGAATAACAATATGTTATCTAACTCAATATATGGGATAACTCTATCTAGAATAGAGTTACGTTCCTATGGGGAGTTTTCTAGCTTTATTGTGTATTTAAAGGAAAGATTATGGAATATATGTTAAGTTGAATTATTTGTTTGATAAATACAATTTATTGTGTTTTGGGAGTTTCTGGCTCACTCGAAACAGCCAACCTATTCATTCCTGTGTTTTGTATTAATTGGTTCACATCATTGCTAATGTGATAACCCGCATGGGATTTTAGGAATGTTAATCCTCTCCCTCCCCACAGGCTATATACTGTAATAACTGATGTACATTATGCAAGTGTTGTAGATTTTAGTTTTTGTATATACGTGTGGATTTTGCCATGGTTCATGTATTTTATTGCCATTAATCGCCATTTGCCATGAAACATCCTTGTGGCCCACTTAATTTGGTACCCTAGCTATGAGCTACTTGATTGCATACTTGCTGCTTTAGCATGTTTGTATTTTTATGTTAGTTTTGTTAGTGCAATTCTCTTGCTAAGCGTATGTTTGTGCTTTTTAAGAACCAAGCTCGATCGTCATTGTGTAGGAATACGGGATTTACACAAAAACTAGTACAACATATCAATTAAGTTTTCTTTTTCCTACAGTCTAATTTGATGGGATATCTTGTGTATGATTGGAGCCAGCCAGACGACAGAGTAGCCTCTCCCTCGGATGGCTTCGTCCCACGGTCCATATATAGCAGCCTCAAAAGACTTTTTCTGTCTACAAGAAGCTAGCGTATACTCCTTTACTTTTTATGCTCATTTCACACTGGTCGATGTTTTGTGTTTTAAGCCACATAAAAGGTTAAAACAAGTCACATCAGTTAGTATGAAATTGGTATGGTAAATGAGTGAAAAGAGTGGCATTATTAAAAATTAAAAATTAAAACAACGTAAAACACTCAATTATTTTTACTTTTACGTCACATCTAAACATTTTTTTCAAACAAAAAAACGCAGTAAGAAACATACCAGTTTGTGGACGTTCTTGAAAGAACATTCATAGGTTCTGTTTTTCGATCACAAGATATCACGTTTTCTTTCCTAAAAAGTTAAATTAAGTTTATAAGTGAATTGAATCATTTGATTAATATCCCAATGATAATAAAGTAAGAAAAAGAAAAAGGCAATAATCAAATCATATCAAAAGATGAATATACCACTCTTTTACCAGCTGAAATGGGTGCAAATGCTCTTATGCCTTTATTTACTAAAACAATAGATCATATGAAATCATAACACACGTTAGGTTATGAATTTATGTGCTATTGACGAACTATAACTTGTTCTGAATCATATGCTAGGTTCACAAATGAATTAAGTGGTTTAGCCCCTTATGGTCATTGGTGGGGTAATTTTGTAGAAAACATTTTGTCAAATATGAACCGTACCCAAAAAAAAAAAAAACACTTTTAAAAGTAATTTTCGCCTTTATAAATAACAACATTTCCAAAACACATTAACGATCATACCCAATTAATATTTCCTACTCTCACAATTAATATACACAAACAACAAACATTGCAACAACAAAAAATAAAAATAAAAATAAAAATAAAATAGCGTGAAAAGTTCAACCAATTTTAGGTGGTCCATGATCAACAATGGGGAAATAAAAATAAAATAAAATAAAATAAAATAAAATAAAAAAAAATAAAAAAAACTGGTGCCTATCATGGCTGTCAAAACTTCCCATATCAAAATGAAAAGCTAGACCAAGACTGGAAATTTTGACAGAGCTAGCCATGGCTCGATATGGTCCAAAGACTGGTTGTGCCCTTAGATGTGAAGGAAAAGGCATGTGAGCAGTAACTTCCCCTCCACAACAGGCGGCATGGACATTAGTATTATTGATCAAAGATTTAAAACTAAAAAAGGAGCAAAAAAGAAAACAGTTTTTGTTCTTCTAAAAAGAAAGTAGCTTTAAAATTCCGGGACTGATAAAGTACTTTTAACTCTTTTTAATAATCATATGGGAAATGCCAGTTTCCGGCAAGTGATAATGATGTGTTAAGCAGGAGATTATGTGATGTATACGTGGCACAATATTATAGGAGGTGACCAGGCTATTTGTCTAAGTGGTATATATGAATGTTAGTTTTTGGATTAAAAAAAAAACTAAAAACGATGTAGTAATTTGATCAATATCCAAAACTCAAATAGTAAAATCATCACTTTTTAAAACATGAGCATAGCTTTTTGACAAAGACTAAAATTGGATTTAACCCTAAAATTGGATTTTTTTTTTATTATTTTTTTTTTTTCACCTAAAATGAATAGCGATGGATAGTAAAAGTCCTAGAAAACTTTTGACAAAAATTTAAATCCTTATCTATTATACATAAAACTAGGAAGTCCTTAACCCTAAATTGAACTATCAAATTAAATATCCTTAGCCATATGATCATAAATACGTGTTCTTTTAATAGTATTCGAGAAATACATGTTTTTTTAATATAAATTTTCACAGTTCTTTTAATGCTATTAAAAAAAGATGTGTCTCTCGTATGATTAAAAGACATGATTATTTTATAAACTTGAGCGGAAGAAACGGCATTTGAAGGAAACTTTTGTTCATTTTAGAATGAGTCTATCAAAACAAAGCATTTAAATATTATCCAATTTGAAGTCAATTGTACTTTTCTCTCCACACTTGTGTCCTGGTTTTTCTTTTTCTTTCTCTGACTTCGTGTTTTAGGCTTTTAGACTTTCAGTTATAGTTATTTAGTTTCTTACAATGTACACCAATTTGACGAAGAGCCAGGCATTTTCCTTAGCTATTTGGATTTTTATTCACGACCCAGGTGCTTCAAATTGTTCCACAATTCAAAGCCCCAATCTTTTCACACTGCCACTTGGTCTTAACCAAAAAACCCTGTTAATACCCGGCCCAGTAGGATCAAAACCTTTGAAGATTCCCGTTTCATGAAGCTCATGAATTTTTCTGCTTGTTCTCATTAAAGGACATTGGAAATGGGCTATACAACGAAACTCAGAAGTGGGTAAGCAAAGATCAATTGAGAATATAAGGATAGGTTGTAAGCTACGAATCACGAGTTATGGGTTCAGCTATTTCTTCTACGTACAGGATTCTATCCCTTCAAACCTGCCTGTGCTCAAGTCAAGTAGAAATAGGGTGGTTAGGGAGGGTCGATCCATCAATGGACCACGGAGAAAGAAAAGAGTGTATGACTAAGATCTGTCTTTTGATGCAGGAAAATGAGGCAAAGAAGTCAGTGCAGGCTCTTATGATTAATAAGAGGAAGGTAAGTTTACGCTCTTACTACCGAAAGCGAAAAATGACTCGACCTTTTTAGACTTTATCAGAGGAAGGAAAACGAAAGCTCCGAGGAAGACATAGTAATTCGATCTTTTGGGAAATATTATGTTAAATCTGAGCCGTTTATGTTTAACGGCACGTATGCTGTTATTTTTTTAACGGTATGTAAACCGGATCCGTTGGGAAAAAGTCTTTTAATCAATTTTAGTGCATGCTTGAAGCATTTACGGTGGCTTTCTTTTGATTTTTTTAAAATTTGAAAAACAAAAGTGCTTTTTACTTTTCTATTCAAATGCATTCTATAATAATTTTTCTTATCTTTCCTTATATTAATTAAATATTATTTGTTTACAAATATAAATTTGTACCTATCCTCAAATTTTTTACAAAAATTTCAACACAATTCTCAATAAAAGACAAAAAGATGAAAAATCAGAGGTCAAAAACATGGTATTAAGATGTTTAGAATTGAAGGAAATTTTTCCTATTAGTTTTGGTGGATGAGTACGTGTCATGATTCATCGTCTATCTGACGGTGATCATTGGCTGCTCATCTTTCAGCTCAATTCACTAATCACAGCTCAACATCTTTATGAATTGCTGACTGTTCTGATTCTACGAGCACTGCAAGAAAAAAAAAATTAGTGTTAAACCTAAAAATATTATGATTGAAAATTTTTGAAGTCATCAATAGTCGTTTGAATTATTCTAATAACAAAGCATTTAATTGAAACATAGGTACGTATACAATAGAGAAGTAATTACATAAAATTGTTGGAAGAATAATTATAGTATGGACGACATCTTCATATGATTAACAATAATTTTGTGTGGTTTAAACTTTTTAGTTAATAAATCCTAAAAATACCATTTGCTGATGATTTTCCGAATGAAGCGATACACTTATGTCATATTTGTTTCGGCATAAAATGTTTTCTGAAAAATGTTTTCGGTATTTGGTGGGGATAAAAATAATGGTCAACGAAAATTATTTTCAATTTGACCGTAAAATCTTCTTTAATTTTTGAAATACGAACTGTAAATTATTTTCTTGATTTAAACTCTTCATTCTTGCACGGACGTTTGTGGGAATTCACCACAACTGGAGTTTGTTGGTAACCCGACTCTAACGTCAAAGATCTCCGAATTTTAGTATCGAATTGCCAGAATCTGACCAATATTGACGGAATCCAGCCAGTACAGCCGGATTCTGACATTTTTTCGGGATTCTAGCCAGTTTGCATATTAGAATCCTATTAAACTGGCCAGAATCTGACCAGTACAGCCGGATTATAGCCGTTTTTTCCAAATTCCGACCAGTTTGATCGGAATCTAGAAATTTCTGCAGGAATCTGGTGAAGTATCCAGAATCTGACAAGTACGGCCAGTACAGCCTAATTCCGACCGTTTTGTTTGCATTCCGACTAGTTTGGCCAGAATTTGGAAATTTCTGCTGGAATCCAGCGACTTTGCCAGATTATGGCAAACAAGATTTCAGCCAGTTTGGCCAGAATCCGACGACAATAGTCGGACGTACGAGCCAAGCGCCGGAAAATAGTTTCAAGAAAGTTATTTTTTCTGAAAATTAATTTCGTCAAAAATATTTTACGAAGAAAAATATTTTACGTCGAAACAAACGGAGCATTAGTTCAAGAATTATATCAAACATGAAACAAATAGAAGACACTGTTTTGAGACCCGTGGGTTTTGAAGAGTGTTACCGTCCCAAAGGGTTTTGAGGAGGGTTGCTGTTCCCAAAACCGCCCATTTCAGAGTGGTGTCAATCTATTCCCAAAACCGCCTATTCCAGAGTGGGGTGAATCCATTCGAACCAAAATGCCTTTGGCTCTCCCGTCTCATTTCAAGTAAAGGAAGTAATTAGATGGGATGGAAGAGAAGAGGAGAGTTAGGATATATATATATATATATATATATAGGGGATAGGAGAGGTGACCGGTTGAGTAGGTGAGGATTGGGAGAGTGAGGCAAAGACGTTAGGGATTTCTGCACCGCTTATACCAGCCAAGCTAGCGGTCGTGAAAGTCACAACATCAATGCTGTTTCGTATTTTGTCACGAAGAGTTGGTGGTGGCAGGATCTTATCAATGTTGCCTTCAACACTTGACCATTCAAAGATCGACTTTGTCGGTAGAGTATTAATATTACTATTATTGATCAAAGATTTTACGCTAAAACTAAACTGAATTTGAATTTAAATTGAATTGAACTCGAAAAAAGAAGAGCCGGACGTTCATTAAACACCTCTATTTGCTAAAGTTTTTGTTCTGTTATTTTGTTTTAGGAAATATTTCAAAAAACTCTCATGAATTTTCATTTATTTCGAAATGACTCTTTAAAATTTAAAAACTTTCAATTTCACTCATTAAATTTTTAATTTGATGCAATGTTTCCCTCTCCGTTAATATTTGGCGTTTAATCCTAAAGGAACCCTTTAAAATGACAAAAATACCCTCATTTTTTTGAAAAGAAGTTGGGTACTCGTGGGTCACAAATTTACCCCTTTATATATATATATATATATATATATAAAATAATAATAATTTGAAATTAAGGGTGGATTTTATAAAAGTTTCATGGGAATAAAGGTCATTTCACATCTTTTGCTGTTCGATTTAATGTTAAACCTTAACGAAAGGAGGGGCTCATTAATTGCATCAAATTAGAAGTTCAATGAGTGAAATTGAAAGTTTTTGAATTTTAAGGAGATCATTTCAAAAAAAGTAGAAATTCAAGGGAATTTTATGAAGATTCCCTTTGTTTTATATGTTGAAAATAAAAACATTAAATACTCAAAAAACCATGAATTTTTTTTTTCACATTTATGTCATATTAGAAAATTTCTTCAAACCAAAAACAAAAAACATCTTTCAAACACATTGACAAACGAGATATGTTAGCTACGCAACAATTTTGCACAACAATTGCGCAACAACGTTGATGTGTTCAATATTTTCAAATTTTTTTTTTTAAAAAAAAAAAATACTTGACACATCAGCATTGTTATACAAATAACATATCTCTTAACAAAAAAAAAAATATAAAATGAGTACACCACATAATTAATGGGCAAATTTAAAGCATAATTAGGAAGGTGATCATATGTGGTTGACAAATTTATTAACCGATGAGATTCACACCGCGCGTATATTCACATCTTAATTACTGTTTACAACAACAAAAAGGGATCGATAATTAAAACCTACAAATTATTTATTTGCTTTCAGCTAATTACGCGGAGGATAGTGCAACATGAACTGTAAATATGATGCTATTAATAGATTAAGAAAAAAACTTTCACTTATTATTTATGATCTTTCATCATTTTTGCAATCATACTCATAAATTTTAATTATTAATTTAGTGTATTCGTCTTTCTTTCTTTTTTATTTTTTTAATGTCATTCTATGTTATAATTTTCTGTTAAATCTTAAAGGAAGGGTGTCAAAAATCCGAAAAACCCCCTCCTCTTTTTAGGTAAAAATAGGAGAAAAAAAAATTGTAAGGATTTAAACGTTGGTCAGAATTTAATGGAATTTGCAAAAATACATATGTCCGAATCTTCGATTTTTAAAAAATATGGATATTTTGTGAATTTTGACATGATTTAACAAAAAATTATAACAGACGGGTGAAATTGAAAAAAACAAATTTAAAAAATATATAAACTAAATTGATAATTTTTAAAGTTTAAAAGTATAATTACAATAATATGAAAAATCAAAGTTTTCTCGCAAACTAATTTACAAGACTACACGTCTACTCCTAAAGCTAATAGAAATGATATTTTTACATCTTCTACTCATTTTTTTGTACATCTCATTTTTAAATTTTCTTTTAGATTTATGAGACCCCCATGAACCTCACAAATTTAATAGTAAATTTGAAACTTTATTGTAAGTAATTTTACAAAAGATATATAAGAAATATAAGTGTATCATTTTTCTAAAGCTAAATATATAGTGATTAAAAAGTAGCTAATACTTGCCACTCAAGCAATGAGCACGCATTACTTTAACAGCTAGTTGATTTATTGTCGTATATGAGCCCATTATACCGTCACTAGTGACTATTTGCTCAAAATGCATTTTGTTTAAACAAGTCATAGTGATAGCCATCTCTTCTCAATCCTATATAAGTATGATAGTCTTTTAAGGATTTGGTTTTGGTCTAATTTCAAATAAAACTACTTTTTTTTTTGTTTAATTTTATCATTGAGACAAAAATATTGACTTGACTGTCAGATGTTCCCTCTTTAACTGCGGGTTGATGCTATTCAAATAATTTTCTTCTTATTTTAGAAGTAATTTGCAAGCCAGTATGAACGTAAACGTACGAAATATGGTATCATCACAAATTATGTTGAATTTGAATCTTCTCCGATTAAAATGAATCACCGAGAATCCAATTCATTTAAGAGAAATACTACATGTACTTAAATTTTTACAAATGAAACCTTTATGCGAATTTATCATATTATTTATAATGCGCTAGTTGTTTGCTGATAATAAGTGATGGAGTGTGAAGATTTTATGTGAAAATGGGATTGAAATGGTTTTTTTATAGAAAGATTCTTGAAATGGTTTTTTTATAGAAAGATTCAAGTTTTGCTGTTTGCCCTTGTATCTCTGTTGGTGCAGATGAAGCGTGTGGTTGTGAATTGAGTGGTGGAATTGTGCATCCGACACTACTTATTGCTTTTTCGGATCATTTCTCGATGGCCCATCAGACCATTTGATTGTTTAATTGTTTTTGTGAAGTGCAAAGATTGTATCATGAGTGTTCTTTCTCATTTCAGTGGGAAATCGAGCAAGTTGAGACAATTTCAACCTTTTTTTTTATTATTTAAAATTCCAGTTTTTGTCATTTGCTGACTCTACTTATGTTACATTAATGTAATTGTCTTTTTGAACAATCTTTTAGTATTACTTTAACACCCAGAAGAGAATTTAAGATTTCATAGTGGTTTGACAATAAGGAAAGAAGCAAGAAAGCTTAAGCTCAAGAAAGGAATAGGCTCTCTCAATTATCTCTTCGCATAAAAAAAATCGTGTAAAGCATGATATTTATAGGTAGGGGAACAATTTAGGTGATTCGATTTGCTGGCACTGTGCAAAGTGCCCCATGTCCGAGACTCTGCTCCAAAGGGTACATGGTTGTGCCCTTCACAAATTTTTGATGGTCAGCAGCAGCCTTTCTGAGGTTTGACAATGCTATAGGCTTCCTCTCAACTCTCCCCTTAATAATTGAGCATGCGGCTAATGGGTCTCCAGACCCTGCTCCAACCCTCCTACAGAAAATTATAAAAGAAGAGGAAAAAAATATCATTCACCACATGTCCGATACAATAGTTTTTCAACCATAGAAATCTGGCTTGGGATTATCCTTAATCAGCCCCATCTACTCCTCTCCTTCAAATTAATACACTAGAGAACTCAACTAACATTGTAGATAAAGATACGAAAGTTGGAGTCTCACATAAAGTTTATAAACTGGAGCATTAATCATATCATATTGGGTTGGGATTATTGGATGTTGTCAGTCTTCTCTACTTGGTGAGACCATTTCAAACAGAACCCTCTCCTCTCAATACACAAACATGCCTCAAGTACTTGGCCATGCTGTGTCTGCAAGGTTGTCTAACTGATAGTTGATATATATTCCACTCATCATATAATGTGTCATAGCTTGCAGGACCAAGTATTGCAGAGGTTTATCAAATTATGAGAGAAAATAGAAGTAGCACAACTAGTTCATGACCAATCAAGCCAATCAATTATGGCAGCCTGTTCTCAAATACTGTATTCTCAAATTTAGAAACAGACAATATAAGTTCAGTTCACTTACGTCAATAATTTCTCTGATGCGATTCTAGCGGCTCTAATTGTGCCACTGCTTGGTACCCATTTTACAACACGATTTGGATCAGCTCGCATGGGAGAATGAATTTTGATAAGCTTAACAAGCAGAAGAAAAAGATAAAAAGACAAAGTTAAAGATAAAAAATAATAACCAATGAGAAGATTTCACTCATATCAGGAAGGAAGAACGGAGTGTTTATACAAGTTGCAACAACGAAAATTTTATTAGCAAAAATGATATAAAAATTTAGTTCTGGATATCAAGCAATCACCATGATTACAATTCAGTAATCAACATATAACTGTTTGCTCGGTTACAGCATTGGATCCCAGATGGCACTATCCTATGAAAATCTGGCATTTTTTTTTTATTACTTAAAAAAAAAAAAAATACAGCATTTTCCTAGTATAGTGCCATCTGGGATCCAAAAATGGGGGTCATTGACCCAATACACCACAAAAAGAAAAAACCTCCACCAATGCTCCATGACCTCTTAATTAGAATTTGCAACTTCAAGCCTCCTTAACAGGTACTGAGAATTGGTAGTCTTTCTTCTCTCAAAAAAAAAGCTTATTCCGGTACCATTTTCATGAGGTTAAGATCCAAAAAACTATAGAAGTATGAGCATATGGAGAAAAGAAAAGCTGAAGACTTACTCCCAAACACTCCATCATTTGATAGTAAGCTCTACCATGCAAAGGAGTATGACCTTGTCGAGATTCGGAGAAATATCTAGTCCTGCAAATATTATAAGGCTCCCTGCTCAGGTAAACATTAGCAAGTATATAAAATTGGAAATACTGACTGCTGAAAGAAAATTTTATACCATTCTTTATAACCGGGATCCACAGTGAAACCATACATATCTACGGATTCACAAATAGACAGAGCAAATTCAAGAGCCTTGAGCCCAGTTCCTTTTGCTGCTGAACCAAAGGATGCACCTAACATGAGATATACATGATTTTTTATTGGAATTTCCTGCATAGATAGCCCCCAAAAAAGAAAACCCGAGGTTTCAGTAAGATAATTATCCCCAAAAGCAAGGACGTGATGTCTCACAGTTCTATCGAGCAAATGCCAGAGCAAACATCTATTCTAGAGGGAATACAAATGAGCCAAGTTTCTACAAGTAGATGCAAGCAGAGATTTCGAAAATTGGTTTGCTTTTAGCAATTAAACTTTTCTCTCTGGGTTAAATTCACCAATTAAAGCACCAATTGAAAGCAGGGTCCTATAATATGGAATACATGTATGAACATAGATAAATATATGTAATTTTTAAAGGAAATGAATGTACAAATAACTATCATTTTCAAGTTACAAGAACAATTAATTAATTACATTTGTAATTGATGATTTACGGCAGCAAGAAAATGTTTAAAAGGAAAAGTTCAAACTTAAGCAACAAATATAGGAGACCAACTTCGTTTTTGTTTTGGTAGGATGAGCAAAACTAAAAGGAAACAACATACGAACCCATATCATTTTGTTCATAATGTCATGAATTGTTGTTTTAATGATCAAGGCCTCCTTCCTCATTTCTGCATGCAGAACCCATATCTTTAGTGTGCTTCTAGTAATATGTGACAGGCTTCACAAGTTACAACAAAGTATGGTGCCCATACCATCTAACTCCACAACTTTATCAAGAGCTTTGGCAGATCCCCTATTAAGGAGACGAAATGTACTCTTCTTGCCCACATAATCTGAATAGTTCTGTAATAAATCAAAAATTAGAAAAGGTAGAGCATTTATTAGGTGAAGTAAGCACCAGAATTTCTAAGATCGACATAGGAACAGCTTAACCTGAATTGGAGCACCATTTTCTCTAACTGATGAAAATTTAGGTGATCATATGTGGTTGACAAATTTATTAACTGATGAAGAGATTCACATCTTAATTACTGTTTACAATTAAAAAAAAAAAAAAAAAAAAAAAAAAAAAAAAAAAGGATGAATAATTAAAACCTACAAATTATTTATTTTCTTTCAGCTAATTACGCGGAGGATATATAGTGCAACATGAAATGTAAATATGATTCTATTAATAGATTAAGGGGAAACTTCATTTACTATTTTTAATCTTTCATTACTTTTATAATTACTTTTACAAATATATATAGAATAAAATAAAAAGAGAAGGTAAAAGAGCTCTTCTTCAGTAATAAGTATTGTTAAAAACCGTTTACTCAACTGAATGAAGAATCAGTAATCAATAATGATTGTCTGGTTACATGCATTGTGATTGATATATTCAAGACTATATGTAATAAAGAAATTATGTAGCAATTATGCAATATCAAAAGATGAAGTTTCGTCAAGGACAATTTAATAAATTAACGCTAAGCGTGACACAATAAATTGTAGGTTACATTATATGTTTTAAACAATAATTATTTATTTTTTTACATGATTGAAAATATGAAGACTCGTCAATGACAACTTATCAATAAATTAATGTTAAGCGTGAAAAAATAAATTGTTAGTTACATTTATATGTTTTAAACAATAATTTTTTGTTAATTGTTTATTTATCTCGTTAGTTATATTCTTTAGTATTTTTAATCAATTTTTGTACAAGTATATTTTTTAATCACCCCTCTAAACTAAAGTCCCAAGCTCCACCAGTACCTACTCTGTAATTTGTTTACATTACCTAAGCGTACTCCATCCTCCACTATATTTTCTTAATCAAGTTTGGTGTATAATTGAGGTGAAAAATTATGATCGGGGTGAGCGGGCCCACTATTACAGCATTTACAAATCCTAAATCAAGGATTGATATGGAAAAGTTTGTTGAAATAATTAAAGTCGTTGGGACTTGTGGACTGGATTCAGTGATCCTAATCATGTCTTGTTTTCTTTTTTCTTTTTTTTCTTCGTGTTTTGCAACCAAAATCTAATATAGCATTACTTTATCTACACACCTACTCAATGAAAGCAGGTGGCAGGCTGGGGTTGGACCCGCAACACTGACTTCGGTTCGTCAGTGACATGATTATTGGTGGCCAGGGGAGACTTTGATTCGTCCTTTCCCTCATTCATCCAACTCAATATAAAAAAATAAAAAATAAAAAAATAAAAAAAGTATTTCTTAATAAATAAAGAAAGAAAGAGAGAGGAGAGTGATGCTCCGACAACTCCGGCCACTTGAGTTGTTCAACAGGGCAGGCTGGGCTTGGACCAGCGTACGCCCAAGTCTTAAAGAGATTTAAGGGAGGGAAGATCAGCAAAAAATAAAATGGCAGACATTGTTGTTCGAGTTAATAAAGAACGTGGACCAGCACAGGTATTTGCCTCGGATACCCGCACAAGAAGCAGATTTCGCCGGTGGAATGGAGGACGAAGTCAACTTAATCCTGAGGGAGCTCAGTCTAAAAAATATCTTCCTAAAGAACTCCGAAGAGAAACGGAACGAGCATGAAGTAGTGAAGGAGTTAGTTAGCCATTGAAATTGATGAATATTGGCATTGAAATCTACGACGATGTAGAAAAGTACGGCATTGAAATTGATCAAGCTCTTGTACATACAACGACGGAGGCACTGCGCATTAACCGTAGAAGATCAGAAGTCGAAGAAGATGACATGGTGGGCTAAAGCTGTATTTTTAGCATTATCCTTATGGAGCACCTCAGAGTCTGCATTGATGCTTCGGAAATTACAGGTAAATGTTGGATTCAAGCTATTGATCTATCCTCCTAACAACAATTCAAACGTCAGATTTTGCCAAAGAGATGGTATGTTGTTTTCGTATATATACACACTACACTAATTAAAGTTAGAAGAAATTTTATTAAAGGTAAATTTACTCTTCTAATTTTACTCTTGTAATTTAAAACAATATGCGCTTTTTGTAATGTTCGGAATATTATTTGGTAATTAAAGTATAAAATTTGATTAAATAATTTATCAAAATTAATTTAGTACAAATAAATATTTTAAAGTCTAAAGAAAATAAAATATATATATATATATATATATATATATATATATATATATATATATATATATATATATATATATATATATATATATAAATTAAAATAAAATAAAATAAAAGGAAACCAAGATAAGAACAAATAGCCATTCAGATAAAAAAAAAGTAATAAAAGAAGACACAGAAGCACCAAGTGCCTTTATGCACAAAAGACTCCCTAGTGCCTTTGTCTTTCTGAGAGAAGCTGAAAAAAAAAGAAAAAAAGAAAAGAGGGAGAGTCTTTTGTTAGGAAGACCGAGATCTACGAAGTTTTGATGGTCAGATCTTTGATCCGTCTTCGAAAACATGATCTTTGCACCCGGATATCATTTTAAGGTAAAATACTAAACTTGTGTTCTTGAGATTTTGGGTTAAAATCTTGAAATTTAAGTTTAATTTAGTGTTTTTTTGAAGTAATGGACCTGTTAGAACTTGTTTAAGGCTACCCAAACCATGAGTTTTGGTTTGGTGAATTTTTTGTGAGTTTTCCTAAACTCTAATTTTTTGGTATTTAATTTTAGTGATGTTTTTATGTGATTAGCCCTTAGTAAATGCTATTGGGTAAATAATATTGTGATTGGGGTAGTGTTTTGATGATTTGGATTTAAGTTTGGAAACCCTAATTTTATGGGTTAAATTAATTTGGAGGTTTTTAAAGTAATTAAAACCTAGATTGTTAATTTGTGAATTAATTGCGATTGTTGTGATGATTAATCGCAAATGTGAGTCTAATGTTACAAAATGTCAAGTAATGTGTAATGTATTATTTTTCAGTGACGCATTGCAAGGTGGTGTCTAGAAAACCTAGTACTTAATATCCGCACAGCCAGGTGAGTATTCTACTCATTGAGAAACTTATTTTCATATAATATAAAATTGCTAAATATATATTGTTTTACTAAATTCGAACCAACCGTATGTTGATTATAACTGTTTTGGTTGTTTTGAGTACTTTTGAATATCTTGAAATTATGATAGATGTTTGAAAATATGAATATAATATGTGGAGTTTGAATGAATTGTCTGACTGTATGTGGTGGTTGGGAATTTTGTAGACGATAGTTATATTGTAAATTGGGAATTTTGTAAACTATGGTTGTATTATAAATGATTGAGATTTTTAGTGTGAGTTATAGGATTGGGACATGATGCATTAATTGCGTACTTGCTGCGACAGGTAATGGTCCTACTGTGAAGATTGATTTGTATATTTAAATAAAAAAAACAAATAGGTCGTCGCACTTTTCATTATAAAATATGTTGGAGGAAGTTTCTCTGTAAGAAATTAGGACGGAAACGGTTATTTCCTAATTATTGTTTTTACTATTTGTTTTTGTTGGATACAACGACAGGGTCCGCCACATCATGATCCCGGACACGGCCCCGCTCATTAACCAGGGCCTCCTCTACGATCGGATCAGCAAAATGACGCAGTCGGAGTTGAGAATCAGCCATGGGAACAGTAGCTCCACGCTGCCCAGTGCGATCATAGGTGGGTACGTTTTTGTCGATTGGATGGTTTCGAGAGAGCATAATGAATTGAAAGAAATTGCGGACCGAATGCGCCGCTCTGGCTGCGAAAATGAGTTCGTTCAGACCTATTGTAGCGTCCGCCGCGATGCACTAGATGCGTATCTTCCAATGCTAGGGATTGACAAACTTAGTATTGAAGAGGCTCGGAAGAATATTGAGTGGGATTCCTTGGAAGGGAAGATGAGGAAATGGATTCCGGCCGTTAAGATTGTTCTAGAGGATATTGTCAGCCGTGAGAAAATCCTCTACGATCATATTTTCCATGATGCCGACGGCATCAAGGAGATTTGCTTCAACGAGATTGTGAAAGGCTTCGTGATGCAGCTGTTGAACTTCGGCGAGGCGGTTGCGAACGGGAGAAGGTCGCCTGAGAAGCTGTTCAGGATATTAGGCATGTATGATGCGATGGCACACAAATTGCCTTGCTTTGAAGCAATGGTTACTGATGAATTCGTGATCAATAAGGCGAAAGGAGTGCTTTGCGGACTGGGCGAGGCGGCCAGCGGGACATTTGTGGAGTTTAAGAATGCGGTGCATAGTGAGAGATGGGAGACCCCGATGCAAAGCGGTGACATTCACCCAAAGACCCGGTATGTGATAGGTTATTTGAAATTGCTTGTTGAGAACGGAGATACTCTGAAGTTGCTGTTGGAAAGTGGTGAAGATGATGGGTTTTTTGTTGCTCTGCAAAATGATAGTGATAGTGATAATGATATTTATAACGATAACTCCGAGCTGTCTCCCGTGGCCCGTAGGTTATTATTGTTGGTGATGTCCTCGGTACAGGCCACTCTTAAGGCTAAATCGAAGCTGTGTGAGGATAGTGCCCTGAAATATATATTTCTGATGAATAATTTTCAGTATGTAGTACAGGAAGTGAAAGATTCGGTTCTTGGGAAGGTTTTAGGTGATAATGATTGGGTTCGTAAACGTGGTGGCCAGATAGACCAGTATGCGATGAGTTATCTTTGCGCTTCTTGGAGCAAGGCATTGTCTTGTTTGAAGGATGAAGGGATTGGTGGGAGCACAAGTACTGATACCAAAAAGGTGGTGGCCGCTTTGAAGGAAAGATTTAAGTATTTCAATACATGCTTTGAGGAAATCTACGGGGTTCAAACTGCTTGGAAGGTTCCCGATGCCCAACTTCGTGAAAAGCTGAGGATATCTATATCGGAAAAGTTGATCCTGGGATACAGCTCGTTTCTGGGGAGGTATGGGAATCAAGTAGAGAGGAAATACATAAAGTACACGGCAGAAGATTTACAGAGCTATTTGTGGGATTTGTTTGAAGGATCACCCCGAGTTCTAAACCACATGAAGAAAAAAAGTAAATAGGATATATATATATATATATATATATAGAGAGAGAGAGAGAGAGAGAGAGAGAGAGGACTCTTGTATCAGGTATGGTATGCCCCCTGCTTTCTTGGAAAGGAGTACTTCTCCAGTTAAGTGTAGCTTGATTGTGTGATTTTTATTTTTGTTGTTTGTTGATGTAATCCTAGTCTGTAAGGATTACATCTATATCTAAGTAAAAGATATATCTATGTTGCAGATATATCTAATATGAGTTGTAGTTGAATAAAAGTCTTATCTCTTCTAGGGAGAGAAGACGAGTAATAGTAGTTGTTTTCATTTAAAGTTCTATTTGAATAGCAATATGTTATCTAGCTCAATATATGGGATAACTCTATCTAGAATAGAGTTACGTTCCTATGGGGAGTTTTCTAGCTTTATTGTGTATTTAAAGGAAGGATTATGGAATATATGTTAAGTTGAATTATTTGTTTGATAAATACATTTTACTGTGTTTTGGGAGTTTCTGGCTCACTCGAAACAGCCAACCTATCAATTCCTATGTTTTGTATTAATTGGTTCACATCATTAGTAATGTGATAACCCCGCATGGGATTTTAGGAATGTTAATCCCCTCCCTACCTACAGGCTATATTCTGTAATAACTGATGTACGTTATGCATGTGTTGTAGATTTTAGTTTTTGTATGTACATGTTGATTTTGCCATGGTTCATGTATTTTATTGCCATTAATCGCCATTTGCCTTGAAACACCCTTGTGGCCCACTTAATTTGGTATCCTAGCTATGAGCTACTTGATTGCATACTTGCTGCTTTAGCATGTTTGTATTTTTATATGAGTTTTGTTGGTGCATTTCTCTTGCTAAGCGTATGTTTGTGCTTTTTAAGAACCAAGCTCGATCGTCATTGTGTAGGAATATGGGATTTACACAAAAACTAGTACAACATATCAATTAAGTTTTCTTTTTCCTCAGTCTAATTTGATGGGATATCTTGTGTATGATTGGAGCCAGCCAGGCGACAGAGTAGCCTCTCCCTCGGATGGCTTCGTCCCACGGTCCATATATAGCAGCCTCAAAAGACTTTTTCTGTCTACAAGAAGCTAGAGTATACTCTTTCTACTCTTTACACTCATTTCACACTAGTTGACGTTCTGTGTTTTAAGCTACTTAAAAGTTTAAAACTAGTCACGTCATCACATGTGAAATTAGTATGATAAATGAGTCAAAAAAGAGTGACATTATTAAAAATTAAAATATTGACACACAACATAAAACATTCAATTATTTTCACTTTTACGTCGTATCAAAACATTTTTTTTAAAACAAAAAACGCATTAACAAACATACCCGTTTGTGGTCGTTCTTGAAAGAACATTCACAAATCCTGTTTTTCCATTCACAAGATATCACGACTTTCTCTCCTAAAAAATTAAATAAAGTTTATAAGTGAATTGAATAAAAAGAAAAAAAAAAAAAAAAAAAAAAAGCAATAATCAAATCATATCAAAAGATGAATATACCACTCTTTTACTGGAAATGGGTGCAAATGCTCTTATGCCTTTATTTACTAAAATAATAGATTATATGAGATCATGGCACATGTTAGTTTATGAATTTTCGTGCTATTAATGAAATATAACTTGTTCTGAATCACATACTAGGTTCACAAAGGAATTAAGTGGCTTAGCCCCTCATGGTCATTGGTGGGGTAATTTTGTAGAAAACATTTTGTCAAATATGAACCGTACCCAAAAAAAACACTTCTAAAATAATTTTCACCTTTATAAATAGCAAACACCTCCAAAACACATTAACAATCATACCCAATATTTCCTACTCTCACAATATACACAAACAACAAACATAGCAACAACAAAAAAAAATAGTGTGAAAAGTTCAACCAATATTAGGTGGTCCATCCACAAAGGAAAATCCAAAAAAAATGGTGCCAATCATGGCTGTCAAAACTTCCCATATCAAAATGAAAAGCTAGACCAAGACTGAAAATTTTGACAGAACTAGCCATTGCTCGGTATGGTCCGAAGACTGGTTGTGCCCATAGATGTGAAGAAAAAGTAGGGGTGTGCACGGGGCAGGCTGGGGCGAACTTCCGCCCTTTTTGCCCCCACCCCTCACCCCTGCAGGTTAACCTTTTGGCACCCGTGAGCCGCACAAATAAGGGAGAGTCCGTGCGGTGCGGGGTGATGAGGGGCGGGGGGTGCGGGTCGTGCAGGGCGGCATGGGGCGGGGCAGGTTCAATACCTAGATCTAGAATCATGAGAAACCAAAGCCAAATTTTCTAAGATACTAAATAAATCATATAGAAATAACAAACAAATCGACGATTTTCACAGTATTATCCAAACACTAAACTAAACCAAACCAAATAAAAACGAACAATTTTTTTTAAAAAAACTCAGCTTAATCACCATCGTGCCCACCCCTAAGCTTCGTAACTCACCGGAATGCCCAAGTTTGTGGGTCACCTAGGGGAAAACGAAGAAGATGAAGCGCGGTGGGATTTTCTCCTTGCATCTTGATTATGGACATCGTGGTACTGTACGGTGCGAGGTTTAACAAAGAGAACTATAGAAGAGAAATGAAGAGAAGGGGAGGCACAGCCTGTGCGGCGCTAGGGTTAGCGCGATCAAAGTCTCTAGAAGACAGAAGAGAAGACTGGAAAAAAAAGGGGGGGGGGGGGGGGGGGCACTAGGTTAACTTCATTATGTTAGGCTTTTTTTATTTTTTTTTTTCTTTTAATATTCATGCGGTGCGAAGCTGGGCAAGGCAAGTCCTCAGGATTTTTCAAAATCCAGACCCGTAAACCACACCACACCGCACAGTTTTAACAGAACAGAAACGCGATCCGGCTCAAAACATGCGAGTTTATTTGATCGTTGGGCGGGGCGGGGGGTCGATTTGGCCGAGTCGATGCAATTTGATCGCTTCCTGCACACCCCTAAGGAAAAGGCATGTGAACAGCAACTTCCCCTCCACAACAGGTGGCATGGACATTAGTATTATTGATCAAAGATTTAAAACTAAAAAAGGAGCAAAAAAGAAAACAGTTTTTGTTCTTCTAAAAAGAAAGCAGCCTTAAAATTCAGGACCGATAAAGTATTTAACTCTTTTTAATAATCATATGAGAAATGCCAGTTTCTGACAAGTGATAATGATCTGTCAAGCAGGAGCTAGACTATGTAATGTACATGTGGCACAATATTATAGGTGGTGACGAGGCTATTTGTCTAAATGGCATATATGAATGTCAGTTTTTAGACCAAAAAACTAACGAACGATGTAGTAATTTGATCAATATCCAAAATTCAAATTGTAAAATCATCGCTTTTTAAAACATAAGCATAGCTTTTTGACAAAGATGCCAACAACAAGAACCAAAATTGGATTTTTTTTTATTTTTATTTTTTTTTCACCTAAAATGAATAGCGATAGATAGTAAAAGCCTTAGAAAACTTTTGACAAAAATTTAAATCCTTATCTATTATACATAAAACTAGGAAGTCCTTAACCCTTAATTGAACTATCAGCTTAATAAATATCCTTAGCATATGATCATAAATACGTGTTTTTTTAATAGCATGTGAGAAGTACATGTTTTTTTAATATAATTTCTCACGACTATTTTAATGCTATTAATAAAACATGTACCTCTCATATGATTAAAAGACATGACTATTTTATAAACTTGGTAGGAAGAAACGGCCATCGGAAGAAAATTTTTGTTCATTTTAGAATGTGTCTATCAAAACAAAGCATATTTAAATATTATCCAATTTGAAGTCAATTGTACTTTTCTCTCCACACTTGTGTCCTGATTTTTCTTTTTCTTTCTCTGACTTCGTGTTTTAGGCTTTTAGACTTTCAGTTATAGTTATTTAGTTTCTTACAATGTACACCAATTTGACGAAGAGCCAGGCATTTTCCTTAGCTATTTGGATTTTTATTCACGACCCAGGTGCTTCAAATTGTTCCACAATTCAAAGCCCCAATCTTTTCACACTGCCACTGGGTCTTAACCAAAAACCCTGTTAATACCCAGTAGGATCAAAACCTTTGAAGATTCCCGTTTCATGAAGCCCATGGATTTTAATGCTTGTTCTCATTAAAGGACATTGGAAATGGGCAATACAACGAAACTCAGGAAGTGGATAAGCAAAGATCAACTGAGAATATAAAGATAGGTTGTAAGCTACGAATCACGAGTTATGGGTTCAGCTATTTCTTCCACGTACAGGATTCTATCCCTTCAAACCTGCCTGTGCTCAAGTCAAGTAGAAATAGGGTGCATGGTTAGGGAGGGTCGATCCATCAACGGACCACGGAGAAAGAAAAGAGTGTATGACTAAGATCTGTCTTTAATTTGATGCAGGAAAATGAGGCAAAGAAGTCAGTGCAGGCTCTTATGATTAATAAGAGGAAGGTAAGTTTACGCTCTTACAACCGAAAGCGAAAAATGACTTGACCTTTTTAGACTCTATCAGCGGAAGGAAAACGAAAGCTCCGAGGAAGACATAGTAATTCCATCTTTTGGGAAATATTATGTTAAATCTGAGCCGTTTATGTTTAACGGCACGTATGCTGTTATTTTTTTTAACGGTATGTAAAATGGATCCATTGGGAAAAAGTCTTTTAATCAATTTTAGTGCATGTTTGGAGCATTTACGGTGGCTTTCTTTTGATTTTTTTAAAATTTGGAAACAAAAGTACTTTTTACTTTTCTATTCAAATGCATTCCATAATAATTTTTCTTATCTTTCCTTATATTAATTAAATGTTATTTGTTTACAAATATAAATTTGTACCTATCCTCAAATTTTTTACAAAAATTTCAACACAATTCTCAATAAAAGACAAAAAGATGAAAAATCAGAGGGTCAAAAACATGGTATTAAGATGTTTAGAATTGAAGGAAATTTTTCCTATTAGTTTTGGTGGATGAGTACGTTTCATGACTCATCATCTATCTGACGGTGATCATTGGCTGCTCATCTTTCAGCTCAATTCACTAATCACAGCTCAACATCTTTATGAATTGCTGACTGTTCTGATTCTACGAGCACTGCAAGAAAAAAAAAATTAGTGTTAAACCTAAAAATATTATGATTGAAAATTTTTGAAGTCATCAATAGTCGTTTGAATTATTTTAATAACAAAGCATTTAATTGAAACATAGGTACGTATACAATAGAGAAGTAATTACATAAAATTGTTGGAAGAATAATTATAGTATGGACGACATCTTCATATGATTAACAATAATTTTGTGTGGTTTAAACTTTTTAGTTAATAAATCCTAAAAATACCATTTGCTGATGATTTTCCGAATGAAGCGATACACTTATGTCATGTTTGTTTCGGCGTAAAATGTTTTCTGAAAAATGTTTTCGGTATTTGGTGGGGATAAAAATAATGGTCAACGAAAATTATTTTCAATTTGACCGTAAAATCTTCTTTAATTTTTGAAATACGAACCGTAAATTATTTTCTTGATTTAAACTCTTCATTCTTGCACGCACGTTTGTGGGAATTCATCACAACTGGAGTTTGTTGGTAACCCGACTTTAACGTCAAAGATCTCCGAATTTTAGTATCGAATTGCCAGAATCTGAACAATATTGACGGAATCCAGCCAGTACAGCCGGATTCTGACATTTTTTAGGGATTCTAGCCAGTTTGCAGATTAGAATCCTATTAAACTGGCCAGAATCTGACCAGTACAGCCGGATTATAGCCGCTTTTTCCAAATTCCGACCAGTTTGATCGGAATCTAGAAATTTCTGCAGGAATCTGGTGAAGTATCCAGAATCTGACAAGTACGGCTAGTACAGCCTAATTCCGACCGTTTTGTTTGCATTCCGACTAGTTTGGCCAGAATTTGGAAATTTCTGCTGGAATCCAGCGACTTTGCCAGATTATGGCAAACAAGATTTCAGCCAGTTTGGCCAGAATCCGACGACAATAGTCGGACGTACGAGCCAAGCGCCGAAAAATAGTTTCAAGAAAGTTATTTTTTTTGAAAATTAATTTCGTCAAAAATATTTTACGAAGAAAAATATTTTATGTCGAAACAAACGGAGCATTAGTTCAAGAATTATATCAAACATGAAACAAATAGAAGACACTGTTTTGAGACCCGTGGGTTTTGAAGAGTGTTACCGTTCCAAAGGGTTTTGAGGAGGGTTGCTGTTCCCAAAACCGCCCATTTCAGAGTGGTGTCAATCTATTCCCAAAACCGCCTATTCCAGAGTGGGGGTGAATCCATTCGAACCAAAATGCCTTTGGCTCTCCCATCTCATTTCAAGTAAAGGAAGTAATTAGATGGGATGGAAGAGAAGAGGAGAGTTAGGATATATATATATATATATATATAGGGGATAGGAGAGGTGACCGGTTGAGTAGGTGAGGATTGGGAGAGTGAGGCAAAGACGTTAGGGATTTCTGCACCGCTTATACCAGCCAAGCTAGCGGTCGTGAAAGTCACAACATCAATGCTGTTTCGTATTTTGTCACGAAGAGTTGGTGGTGGCTATCAATGTTGCCTTCAACACTTGACCATTCAAAGATCGACTTTGTCGGTAGAGTATTAATATTACTATTATTGATCAAAGATTTTACACTAAAACTAAACTGAATTTGAATTTAAATTGAATTGAACTCGAAAAAAGAAGAGCCGGACGTTCATTAAACACCTCTATTTGCTAAAGTTTTTGTTCTGTTATTTTGTTTTAGGAAATATTTCAAAAAACTCTCATGAATTTTCATTTATTTCGAAATGACTCTTTAAAATTTAAAAACTTTCAATTTCACTCATTAAATTTTTAATTTGATGCAATGTTTCCCTCTCCGTTAATATTTGGCGTTTAATCCTAAAGGAACCCTTTAAAATGACGAAAATACCCTCATTTTTTTAAAAAGAAGTTGGGTACTCGTGGGTCACAAATTTACCCCTTTATATATATATATATATATATATATATATATATATATATAAAATAATAATAATTTGAAATTAAGGGTGGATTTTGTAAAAGTTTCATGGGAATAAAGGTCATTTCACATCTTTTGCTGTTCGATTTAATGTTAAACCTTAACGAAAGGAGGGGCTCATTAATTGCATCAAATTAGAAGTTCAATGAGTGAAATTGAAAGTTTTTGAATTTTAAGGAGATCATTTCAAAAGAAGTAGAAATTCAAGGGAATTTTATGAAGATTCCCTTTGTTTTATATGTTGAAAATAAAAACATTAAATACTCAAAAAAACATGATTTTTTTTTTTCACATTTATGTCATATTAGAAAATTTCTTCAAACCAAAAACAAAAAACATCTTTCAAACACATTGACAAACGAGATATGTTAGCTACGCAACAATTTTGCACAACAATTGCGCAACAACGTTGATGTGTTCAATATTTTCAATTTTTTTTTTTTTTTTAAAAAAAAAATACTTGACACATCAGCATTGTTGTACAAATAACATATCTCTTAACAAAAAAAAATATAAAATGAGTACACCACATAATTAATGGGCAAATTTAAAGCATAATTAGGAAGGTGATCATATGTGGTTGACAAATTTATTAACCGATGAGATTCACACCGCGCGTATATTCACATCTTAATTACTGTTTACAACAACAAAAAGGGATCGATAATTAAAACCTACAAATTATTTATTTGCTTTCAGCTAATTACGCGGAGGATAGTGCAACATGAACTGTAAATATGATGCTATTAATAGATTAAGAAAAAAACTTTCACTTATTATTTATGATCTTTCATCATTTTTGCAATCATACTCATAAATTTTAATTATTAATTTAGTGTATTCGTCTTTCTTTCTTTTTTATTTTTTTAATGTCATTCTATGTTATAATTTTCTGTTAAATCTTAACGGAAGGGTGTCAAAAATCCGAAAAACCCCCTCCTCTTTTTAGGTAAAAATAGGAAAAAAAAAATTGTAAGGATTTAAACGTTGGTCAGAATTTAATGGAATTTGCAAAAATACATATGTCCGAATCTTCGATTTTTAAAAAATATGGATATTTTGTGAATTTTGACATGATTTAACAAAAAATTATAACAGACGGGTGAAATTGAAAAAAACAAATTTAAAAAATAGATAAGCTAAATTGATAATTTTTAAAGTTTAAAAGTATAATTACAATAATATGAAAAATCAAAGTTTTCTCGCAAACTAATTTACAAGACTACACGTCTACTCCTAAAGCTAATAGAAATGATATTTTTACATCTTCTACTCATTTTTTTGTACATCTCATTTTTAAATTTTCTTTTAGATTTATGAGACCCCCATGAACCTCACAAATTTAATAGTAAATTTGAAACTTTATTGTAAGTAATTTTACAAAAGATATATAAGAAATATAAGTGTATCATTTTTCTAAAGCTAAATATATAGTGATTAAAAAGTAGCTAATACTTGCCACTCAAGCAATGAGCACGCATTACTTTAACAGCTAGTTGATTTATTGTCGTATATGAGCCCATTATACCGTCACTAGTGACTATTTGCTCAAAATGCATTTTGTTTAAACAAGTCATAGTGATAGCCATCTCTTCTCAATCCTATATAAGTATGATAGTCTTTTAAGGATTTGGTTTTGGTCTAATTTCAAATAAAACTACTTTTTTTTTTTTGTTTAATTTTATCATTGAGACAAAAATATTGACTTGACTGTCAGACGTTCCCTCGTTAACTGCAGGTTGATGCTATTCAAATAATTTTCTTCTTATTTTAGAAGTAATTTGCAAGCCAGTATGAACGTAAACGTACGAAATATGGTATCATCACAAATTATGCTGAATTTGAATCTTCTCCGATTCAAATGAATCACCGAGAATCCAATTCATTTAAGAGAAATACTACATGTACTTAAACTTTTACAAATGAAACCTTTATGCGAATTTATCATATTATTTATAATGCGCTAGTTGTTTGCTGATAATAAGTGATGGAGTGTGAAGATTTTACGTGAAAATGGGATTGAAATGGTTTTTTTATAGAAAGATTCTTGAAATGGTTTTTTTATAGAAAGATTCAAGTTTTGCTGTTTGCCCTTGTATCTCTGTTGGTGCAGATGAAGCGTGTGGTTGTGAATTGAGTGGTGGAATTGTGCATCCGACACTACTTATTGCTTTTTCGGATCATTTCTCGATGGCCTATGTTTAATTGTTTTTGTGAAGTGCAAAGATTGTATCATGAGTGTTCTTTCTCATTTCAGTGGGAAATCGAGCAAGTTGAGACAATTTCAACCTTTTTTTTTTATTTAAAATTCCAGTTTTTGTCATTTGCTGACTCTACTTATGTTACATTAATGTAATTGTCTTTTTGAATAATCTTTTAGTATTACTTTAACACCCAGAAGAGAATTTAAGATTTCATAGTGGTTTGACAATAAGGAAAGAAGCAAGAAAGCTTAAGCTCAAGAAAGGAATAGGCTCTCTCGATTATCTCTTCGCATAAAAAAATCGTGTAAAGCATGATATTTATAGGTAGGGGAACAATTTAGGTGATTCGATTTGCTGGCACTGTGCAAAGTGCCCCATGTCCGAGACTCTGCTCCAAAGGGTACATGGTTGTGCCCTTCACAAATTTTTGATGGTCAGCAGCAGCCTTTCTGAGGTTTGACAATGCGATAGGCTTTCTCTCAACTCTCTCCTTAATAATTGAGCATGCGGCTAATGGGTCTCCAGACCCTGCTCCAACCCTCCTACTGAAAATTATAAAAGAAGAGGAAAAAAATATCATTCACCACATGTCCGATACAATAGTTTTTCAACCATAGAAATCTGGCTTGGGATTATCCTTAATCAGCCCCATCTACTCCTCTCCTTCAAATTAATACACTAGAGAACTCAACTAACATTGTAGATAAAGATACGAAAGTTGGAGTCTCACATAAAGTTTATAAACTGGAGCATTAATCATATCATATTGGGTTGGGATTATTGGATGTTGTCAGTCTTCTCTACTTGGTGAGACCATTTCAAACAGAACCCTCTCCTCTCAATACACAAACATGCCTCAAGTACTTAGCCATGCTGTGTCTGCAAGGTTGTAACTGATAGTTGATATATATTCCACTCATCATATAATGTGTCATAGCTTGCACTTGCAGGACCAAGTATTGCAGAGGTTTATCAAATTATGAGAGAAAATAGAAGTAGCACAACTAGTTCATGACCAATCAAGCCAATCAATTATGGCAGCCTGTTCTCAAATACTGTATTCTCAAATTTAGAAACAGACAAATATAAGTTCAGTTCACTTACGTCAATAATTTCTCTGATGCGATTCTAGCGGCTCTAATTGTGCCACGGCTTGGTACCCATTTTACAACACGATTTGGATCAGCTCGCATGGGAGAATGGATTTTGATAAGCTTAACAAGCAGAAGAAAAAGATAAAAAGACAAATTAAAGATAAAAAATAATAACCAATGAGAAGATTTCACTCATATCAGGAAGGAAGAATGGAGTAGTGTTTATACAAGTTGCAACAAGGAAAATTTTATTTGCAAAAATGATATAAAAATTTAGTTCTGGATATCAAGGATATAACTGTTTGCTCGGTTACAGCATTGTATCCCAGATGGCACTATCCTATGAAAATCCGGTATTTTTTTTTTAGAACTTAAAAAAAAAAAATACAGCATTTTCCTAGTATAGTGCCATCTGGGATCCAAAAATGGGGGTCATTGACCCTATACACCACATAAAGAAAAAACCTCCACCAATGCTCCATGACCTCTTAATTAGAATTTGCAACTTCAAACCTCCTTAACAAGTACTGAGCATTGGTAGTCTTTCTTCTCTCAAAAAAAAAAAAAAAAGCTTATTCCGGTACCATTTTCATGAGGTTAAGATCCAAAAAACTATAGAAGTATGAGCATATAGAGAAAAGAAAAGCTGAAGACTTACTCCCAAACACTCCATCATTTGATAGTAAGCTCTACCATGCAAAGGAGTATGACCCTGTCGAGATTCGGAGAAATATCTAGTCCTGCAAATATTATAAGGCTCCCGCTCAGGTAAACATTAGCAAGTATATAAAATTGGAAATACTGACTGCTGAAAGAAATTTTTATACCATTCTTTATAACCGGGATCCACAGTGAAACCATACATATCTACGGATTCACAAATAGACAGAGCAAATTCAAGAGCCTTCAGCCCAGTTCCTTTTGCTGCTGAACCAAAGGATGCACCTAACATGAGATATACAGGATTTTTTATTGGAATTTCCTGCATAGATAGCCCCCAAAAAAGAAAACCCGAGGTTTCAGTAAGATAATTATCCCCAAAAGCAAGGAAGTGATGTCTCACAGTTCTATCGAGCAAATGCCAGAGCAACCATCTATTCTAGAGGGAATACAAATGAGCCAAGTTTCTACAGGTAGATGCAAGCAGAGATTTCGAAAATTGGTTTGCTTTTAGCAATTAAACTTTTCTCTCTGGGTTAAATTCACCAATTAAAGCACCAATTGAAAGCAGGGTCCTATAATATGGAATACATGTATGAACATAGATAAATATACGTAATTTTTAAGGGAAATGAATGTACAAATAACTATCATTTTCAAGTTACAAGAACAATTAATTAATTACATTTGTAATTGATGATTTAAGGCAGAAAGAAAATGTTTAAAAGGAAAAGTTCAAACTTAAGCGACAAATATAGGAGACCAACTTCGTTTTTGTTTTGGTAAGATGAGCAAAACTAAAAGGAAACAACATACGAACCCGTATCATTTTGTTCATAATGTCATGAATTGTTGTTTTAATGATCAAGGCCTCCTTCCTCATTTCTGCAGAACCCATATCTTTAGTGTGCTTCTAGTAATATGTGACAGGCTTCACAAGTTACAACAAAGTATGGTGCCCATACCATCTAACTCCACAACTTTATCAAGAGCTTTGGCAGATCCCCTATTGAGGAGACGAAATGTACTCTTCTTGCCCACATAGTCTGAATAGTTCTGTAATAAATCAAAAATTAGAAAAGGTAGAACATTTATTAAGTGAAGTAAGAACCAGAATTTCTAAGATCGACATAGGAGCAGCTTAACCTGAATTGGAGCACCATTTTCTCTAATAACAGCATCATAACCATCTATCTCCTTCCCAAACCTAGTTTTCAGAAGATCTCCCGAGTTACCAATAACAGCACACCGGCCAAATTGCCGTGGAAGATATGGAGGCATTTCAGGGAGTACCAGTGAAAGTTTCTCCATGCATAGCGTCTTATTCTCACAGCGGTTGCTGCAACAGAGAATAAAACAAATCAGCTTACATGTGGCTGTGAAGTTTCTCAGCAACTTTAAGAAACCAATTTACATCAGACTATAAACGGTGTATCTAAACCAAGTCCCAGACTCCAGACTCCAGAGAACTTTCTATCAAGATTTTTCTTTTGTATTAATTTTTAACTTCCTCATGATTTATAGGTCAAAGTACAAAGTAAGATGTCATTACACACACATAAAAGCTAAACATTCTCCACTACATGTAAAACTCTCATACTATACCACATCATAGTTTTACTAGAAATAGTAATCCATGACATATTCACACAGCTCATGGGAATAGCAAGGTTTTCATCATCATTCAAATAGCTCATGACTGGCTTAAATGAAAGTATATCAACTGCATCAATATTACATACTTCATAATATGGGTAGATACTTTCCTTTCAATATTTTCTTCTCATTTTTCATTTCAAACATAGAATAAAATAACTAACTGCAGTACCAGTCACTTTTAAACTACTCACAGAAGTATTCCCTTATTGATCCTGCGCCATGCGTATTCCTCCCATCCATTTGGTAAAGCATTAATGAACTCCTTGGTGAGTATTGTGGTACTATTCCGCACCTGAGCAATCAACTCACTTGCAAATCAAATGTAAAGCATACAAGGAAATCCTAAACAAACAAATTGAATAAAAAAAAAAAATCACTATGAACTTGACAATAATCTAGGTAAAGAGAAATGGGAACAACAGATTTAACATTGTTACACCAAGATGTCAGTTAACTAAATGAAACAGTAATTAAAAAAATATCCCACTAAGTCTATTATAAGCATATCTTGTCTCCATCAAAATTAATGCATACAGTTGAATGGTAGGATCACATATTTTGGAATGCAGAACCACAAGCTCACCTGTTCCCATGTAGCGACAGCTTCACACAAATTAAAATTAAATGATAACCCTTCTAGTTCACGAGTTTTAGGATCTCTCTGTTCACATACAAAATTTCCAAGAAACTAAGTCAGAGGAGAACAACATGCAGTTAATCAGTATAAAGAAATACCAAATATCATGAAAATAAAATATTAAAAAAAGTTCGTTGGAAAAAGGACTCACATATCCCATATCATAATTTATTAATTTATACGTTTGCAAGCATCACCAGAACGTAAAGTAGCAAATCTAATGAAAATCTAAGAGAAGAACCTACCCATTTGGGGACAGTGTCGCTCGAGAAGTCTATCGTGACTTCACAATAATCTTTACCACGCACAGCTTGTAAACCTAATCCATTTGCACTCTGAACCAAGAATCAAGTTTCAGCAAATACATAAAATTCACACCAAGCAAAACTTTCCTACACTCAAAACATGTAGCTCACATAGATTTCTTTTTCTTTTTTAATGATAAGGAACCCTCCAAGGCAGGGCAACTTCGTATCCCCACCCCTATCAGGTAAACCTCATGCCCATGTAAAGCGACCAAACAGATTTCATATCTACTAAACACACTTCACAAAGAGTGTAACCACCCAAAACTCGAATTTTAACAGATATTTGAATTCCCTATATGCTTCAAGCTACTATAATTCTCACAACGTAACCTCATTTGCAACTAAATTCAAATGAAACGATTTCGTATCCAAACCCTCAATTAATCCAAAGACGATTTTAACAAGAAGCTAAACGAATTAGTGAAATCATTTCATTTCCCGGCATTAAATAACACAAATTGAATCAATTAATACCTAAAGCAATGCCATAGATTCATCAATATTTATTACCAAAAAACAAAAACCTCACCACACACTTCTGGAAATCGCTCTGCAAAGACTGCAAGGCTTCAAAATCTTCATCGGAAGGCTGATACTTGCCGTCTGTAGATAGCACATTCGTCAAATTTGCACAAAGAATTAGCATACGAACACAATGTTTTACGTACAGAGAGTGGAGAAACCAGTGATGTAGATGACGATTGCAGCGAGACCAGAAGTTAAAGACAACAAGAAGCTCAGCCGCAAAAGCCTCATCAGATGCTAATTCACTTGCTAAGCTTCGAAAATCAAAGAACAAGAAGCTAGTCGATGAAGCAGTGGAAACCCTAATTTCAAGTTGTGTAAAAGTTGTGCACTTTTGGTTGTGCAAAAATCATACCCATAACATACTGGAGCTGTTCATGAGAAGTTCCCACATAATTTAAGTTTAAAATGTACATAAGAAGTAATTACATAGAGTATAGTTGAAAGAATAATAGTATGGAGGTGGGCCGATATCTTCATATGAATATAAAAAAAAAGTTGAAATTGCCTCAACTTGCTCGATTTCCCACTGAAATGAGAAAGAACACTCATGACACAATCTTTGCACTTCACAATAACAATTAAACAATCAAACGGTCTCATGGGCCATCGATAAATGATCCGAAAAAGTAATTAGTAGTGTCTGATGCACAACGCAACCACTCAATTCACAACCACACGCTTCATCTGCACCAACAGAGATACAAAGGCCAACAGCAAAACTTGAATCTTTCTATAAAAAAACCATTTCAATCCCATATTCACATAAAATCTTCACACTCTATCACTTGTTATCAGCAAACAACTAGCGCATTATAAATAATATGATAAATTTAAAAAGAAACAAAGAAAAAAAAAGTGGGGGAGGTATATTTATCATTCAAATCCAAGAGCTCCATAAAGTTAAGATTATACACAAACTGCTCTCATAACAAGATCTATGGACAACCCATAAGAAAATCCAGAGAGACCCAATATACAATCTTGCTCCATTTGATTGGTTCCTGACAAAATGCGAGAAAATACAAAGAGAAACTATCTTACAATTTGGCACTCAATTTCAGTAGAGCTAATGCCACTGGTTGAACCTTGTCTTTCTGATCGGAGAGGAAAAGTCCCCGGCACCAAACAGGAAAAAGAAATGGGAAAATGTACTGTACGAGGATTAATCGGTACACAACAGTTGAGATTTAAAAAAAAGTATAAATTCAATGAGATTTTACGAAGTTTCCCTTTGTTTTATATGTTGAAAATAAAAACATTAAATACTCCTAAAAACATGAAAATAATTTACATTTATGTCATATTAAAAGACTTCTTCAAACCAAAAACAGAAAAACAGCTTCCAAACACATTAACACACAGATTTGGAAAAAATATAAAATGAGTACACCACATAATGGAATGGACAAATTTAAAGGATAATTAGGAAGGTGATCATATGTGGTCAACAAATTTATCAACCGATGAAGAGATTCACACCGCATATTGATCACATCTTAATTATTGTTTACAACAAAAAAGAGGGATCTATAATTAAAACCTACAAATTATTTATTTTCTTTCAGCTAATTACGCGGAGAATATATAGTGCAACATGAACTGTAAATATGATCCTATTAATAGATTAAGGAAAACTTCATTTACTATTTTTTATTTTTCATCACTTTTATAATTATATTCATAAATTTTAAAAAGTGTTAATTTAGTGTATTCATTTTTATTTTTATTTTTTTAATCTTACTCTCTGTTATAATTTTTTGTTAAATGCTAACGGATGGTGTAAAAAATCATAAAATATCCCATCTTTTCTTTAGGTAAAAATAGAAGAAGAAACAAAATTTACAAGGATTTTAGCGTTGGTCAGAATTTAACGGAATTTGTAAAAATATCCATGTCCAAATCTTCTTCTTTTTTTTAACAGGAATATTTTGTGAATTTTGACATGATTTAACGAAAAATTATAACAGATAGATGAAATTCAAAAAACAAAGTTTAAAGATAGATACACTAAATTAATGTTTTTAAAATTTAAAAATATAATTACAAAAATATGAAAAATCAAGAATAATAATGGTGTTTTCTCGCCGACTAATTTACTGGACTGCATGTCTACACCTAAAACTAAATATATAGTGATTAAAAAGCAGTTAATACTTGTCACTTAAGCAATGACCACGCAGCTGGTGATTTATAGTCGTATATGCGTTTGACTTTCCATCTATTTGGATGGTTCCCGATAAGAATAGATCTTATGGGAATATGATTTTCTCCGTTTGAAATGAAGTTGATATTATTTATTTTATAGTCAGGATTTAAAGTTAATATATTTAATGGTGTACACGGTTTCACATTATTTTAAATTTTAAAAGGCGTGTCAACATTAATTTTATATACACCATTAGATACATCAATTTTAAATCCTGATCTTTTATTTAAATTGAATAGTATCAATTTTTATTAAATGAAATGGACGATCCAATCCTGATCTTATGAGTCCATTATGTCGTCACCATTGACTATTTGCTCTCTATGTTTTGCTCAAAATGCATTTTGTTTAAACAAATCCTAACCATTTATTGTTCTCAATCCTATACAAGCCAGTATGATAGTATTTTAAGGATTCGGTTTCGGTCTAATTTCAATTAAAACTGAATTTATTGAAATTGAAACACGTATCTGTTGTATTTTTTTTATGGAACACATATTATAATCTCAACGGTTGAATTATAACAAAACCCTTATTTGAATGATAAATGTTCAAAAAAAGCTTAAAATAAAGGGATGTATTATTCCTACATCAATTCTACACTAAGACACATTAGGAGTAAGACCCACATGCAGGGATCTCACACCCTATGTATCTTGATATATGATTAATGTAGAATAATGTAATGTCAAAAAATCATTTCCCTAAAATAAAAGATTCGTTCTCTCCACAATTCAAGAAATAACCGTCTTTTCTTTGGGAAGAATTTTTTAATAATTTTTTAACAAAATGGCAAAATTGTCAAAAAAAAAAAAAAAAAAACAGAGTGGAGCTGGAGCAGCAAAACTAATTAGTAAAACCAAAATGTAGACCTAAATCATACAATTACGTACTCACCACGAACTAATTAGACTAACGCAAAGCTCGCTGCCACGTGCATTACGGAATTTCGAACGCGTGGCTTTGAACATGTCGAAACTCACACCCCATACTCTCTCTCTCTTCCGCTATGTATACAGTATATATAATAAATGTGTTAACGTGTATCGTGCTTCTGAAATTTCACATCTTCCCATTTCTTTTTCCGGTTTGGTTCCGGGGACTTTTCCTCTCCGATCAGAAAGACAAGCTTCAACCCGTTGCATTAGCTCTACTGAAATTGAGTGCCAAATTGTAAGATAGTTTCTCTTTGTGTTTTCTCGCATTTTGTCAGGAACCAATCAAATGGGGCAAGATTGTGTATTGGGTCTCTCTGGATTTTCTTATGGGTTGTCCATAGATCTTGTTATGAGAGCAGTTTGTGTATAATCTTTCAACTTTATGGAACTTTTGGATTTGAATGATAAATATACCTCCCCCTCTTTTTTGTTTCTTTTTAAATTTATCATATTATTTATAATGCGCTAGTTGTTTGCTGATAATAACTGATGGAGTGTGAAGATTTTATGTGAATATGGGATTGAAATGGTTTTTTTATAGAAAGATTCAAGTTTTGCTGTTGGCCCTTGTATCTCGATCTGTTGGTGCAGATGAAGCGTGTGGTTGTGAATTGAGTGGTTGTATTGTGCATCAGACACTACTTATTGCTTTTTGGGATCATTTATCGATGGCCCATCAGACCGTTTGATTGTTTAATTGTTTTTGTGAAGTGCAACGATTGTATCATGATTCATGAGTGTTCTTTCTCATTTCAGTGGGAAATCGAGCAAGTTGAGGCAATTTCAACTTTTTATTTATTTAAAATTACAGTTTTTGTCATTTGCTGACTCTACGTATGTTACATTAATGTAATTGTCTTTTTGAATAATCATTTAGTATTACTTTTGATAGCCCTATTGTCATGCCCTTGATTAGAAATTAAATGTGGAATACACTTGTTGATTCATGGAGTTCTTTGTATTGATCCTTGACAGATAACGTGTGCTACTGCATAGTTGTTTGTTAAAGAGACAACATAAATAGGCTAATATATATTTTGTGTGACGACCAAATAATAATATAGGAAAGGAAGACAACTAGTTTGAACTTGATATGGAGGCATTTGAAGGGCAATGGTTATAGATTGTACAATGCTACATATATTTGTCCTCAAATCTGTCGTGTGAATTCTTTCAACTTTACGATCAAGCGCACAGGAGGCGAGGACAACCCTAGACCACTTTACATTAGTTGTGCTATGGAATCCACCAAGATCTAATCCACTAAATATTTAACAGATTTTATGCTGGAGCGGTAGTCCTAGGACTAGGATTTTTTTGGGCTGCAGGCAAGCCATTTGAAGAAATTTGAGTTGTACTCACTACTATGTTGGTTAGATGGTTTTAGAAACTTTTTACTTGATCCAGGAATTGGTTTTAGCATATGCAAAAGGTCAATTAATTGTCAGAAACGAACTAGATTTAGAGTTGGATGACGTAGCATTCAATCTTTTTATTGTGAGAATGGTTCGTCTCTTTTTCTTCCTTTTTACTTTCTTCATGTTATTTCTCATAATAGTCTACCATTGTTAGATACATCCATTGCTGACACAATAATGGTTTCATTACCATTGCCCTATAACATCTTTCAGTCTTTTTGTTATATTCTTGTTTCATCTTAGATATCACTTACCTTTAATTTTGTTTGTTAGTGGTTGAAAAGCGGTTTAGAGCCAAATAAACACACCTAGACGGGATTGAATAGGTGTTCCAAGACAAAATTTACCAATAAAATTGAGAGAGGCACAAACCAAACAAAATCAATTAACAAAAATCCAAAATATAAGTGCAGTGATAAAAAGATAATGCGCATAGATTTCTGATTTTTGTTTACGAAGTGAAAATCTTTTGAAGAACTCTTCAAAAGAAAAACCACTCTATAGGGACTCAGCCACAACAAAGTTCACTATAGAAGAAAAGTATTACAACTTGTTTAAGTACTCACAAAATCTTTCTAGACTCAAAACAAGACTTGTAATCCTATGAGTAATACACTAGATCTCCACTCCAAAGTAGCTCCAATACTTTGGCCTTTTACAGTGACTTGCCATGAACAAACTCGTTCAATCTTTGGAACTCCATCTCTAATGAACTCAACCCCAATACCCAGAAGAGAATTTAAGATTTCATAGTGGTTTGACAATAAGGAGAAAAGCTTAAGCTCAAGAAAGGAATAGGCTCTCTCTATTATCTCTTCGCATAAAAAAATTGTGTAAAGCATGATATTCATAGGTAGGGGAACAATTTAGGTTATACAAGGAATCGTATTTAAAAAAGAATTAGAGTTCCTGTAAACTCACTCGAGCGACTGTCAAGCAAGAGTCGAGCCAAGTTTTTGATTCTGCTTGTTTAACCTCCGAACTTGCACAATCGAGTGTGGGTCGAGCGAGTCTTCATAAAGTGCAAGCCTTGAACCAAATTTTGAACCTGACTCAACTCTAATTCAATACTATCAATTACAAAATCTAAATCACCCATGTTTTAACACTGGGATTTGCCAACACAAATACAAAACCTAACAATGGTGATTTCCTTTGTTATATCCTTCAAATATCCTTCTGGATGTAGACTTTCCTATCTTGAAAGTTTAACCAAGTGAAGGTGTTAATGGTGGAAGCTTAACTATTTGATATGGCACTGTTTTGTGATGTCCGTGGTTTATCGAAGAAAATTTCTGTTTTTTTAAGCATATTTAACTGATCTTCTTATAAGATGTCTTGATTTGCTGATTTCTTTTCTTTGGATCAACAGATATGTGACTTCCTTGTTCCTAGTTTAAGCGGTTAAGCAAAATTTGAGGTTTCTGATACTTTGGTTCCTGCTTTTCCATCTCATATTACATTTTGTGAGTCTCTGCAAATACCGGTATGTGCTTATTCTCGTACTTTAGACTATTTTATGTTCAACCATTTTGTATCTCCGAATATTTCTGAACACAAGTGTATGTTTGATTTTATTGAAGTTAATTCTTTAATCAACAATTGGAAAAGCTATGAGTTTCTTTGTTGGATCCTAGCAGGTTGTGGAGTTTTAGTTTATATAAACTAAGATGTCTTCTCCAAGCAAGAGGAGAGAGATGGATGTCATGAAGTTGTGAGTTGCTCAATATTGTTAAATCTTCATGTGAAGTTATATTTATATGCTATTTTACCAAGTTGGCCTTGTATCATGAGTTTTATTTCAGGATTACAATTACATTTTCACATGTTGAAGTTGTGAGTGATGATCATCATTGTGGCACCTCTCACACGTGTTAATGCTGTCCAGGATGATGAGTGATTATACTGTGGAGACGATAAATGATGGGCTCAATGAATTCAACGTGGAATTCCATGGTCCAAAAGAAAGTACTACCCTTGCTCATACTTCTATGTCCTCATCATGTGTTGTACTTTCGTAATTGGTTTGATGGATATGATCTCTCTCTCTCTCCCTCCCTCCCCATGTGGGTGCATGGTAATATTGACTTGTGTGAATGAATTCAGAATTACTTGCTGATCAATCCTAAGGAATATTAATTTGGCCAAGTCCTTGAAAACCTTATGATCTGTATGCTTTTAAATACTACAGCAGACAAAAGAGATCCATTACCTTTCATTATAAGTTCCTAAAGATCCTTAATATCTATCTCACCAGAAACCTTTGTGTTCCTTGTCCAGTGACCCTTAGTTAAATTGTGCATTATCCACTATCTTCCTGTTGTTGATGTCCATGGAAATACAGGGCTACATGATGCTTTGAGATAATGGAAAATTAAATCCAAATTCAAATTCTCGATAAGGTTTGGATCCTTATTTTTCTTTTGTTTTGTTGAATTTTGAGACACTGTTTATGAAGAGAATGGTTCAGGAAAATCCAATTTTTTCTACCACTGAATTCCTATTTTACTGAGTGTCTCTGAGAGCTTTCCCTTTTTCCCCCCTTCTTTAAAAGCCCTTTTGGTTTTTTAGATTTTTGTCCTTTATGTTATATTCTTTGCGTTATATGACTGTGATGGTTTCAGGCCTTTATGAAGGTGCGGTTTGGAAAATCCGTGTTGAGCTTCCTGATGCTTATCCATACAAGTCTCCTTCTATTGGGTTTGTGAACAAGATATACCACCCAAATGTTGATGAGCTGTGAGCAACTTATACCTTAAAAAGCAATCTCATCTCTTATCATTTCCAACTAAACTCTTCTGCCCTAGTAATATTTAACTGCTTGAACAAAGCAGCTGGAACACTTGGTCGTATAAAGTTGAGTTCTATTACAATTTAAAAATAAACTGGCCTGCTACTTCCTCTTGAGAAGCATCAACTAATGGCAATATGATTGCTTTGCTGATTTTTTCATAGAACAGTTGAATAGACTGCGGGTTATATTTGTATAAGATTGTTGTCAAGAAGGCTGACTTGGTTTTTTTATGTCACCAATTGCAGATCTGGTTCTGTGTGCTTGGATGTTATTAATCAATCTTGGAGTCCAATGTTTGGTAATCATCAATTATCAACTCTTTCTTTTCCTTTTTTTCCTTCAGTAAAAGCTTCAATTATTGCGTAGGTTATTTCCTACAGGTGTCTCTATTCATGCTTTTCATGTGTTATGGTCCCCAGAATCTGTTACAATGTTCATGAACAATCTTTTTGTATTCTTTTACTCTTGCTCAAGTCAGCAAACTATCTCTTTCTATTTCTCTCTAAACTTTTTGGATTCCTCACATAATATAACCATGGTTTCTGCTTCCACAGATCTGTTAAATGTATTTGAAGTTTTCCTCCCACAGCTCTTACTTTATCCGAATCCTTCCGACCCACTTAATGGTGATGCCGCATCATTGATGATGAAGGATCGGAAGCAGTATGATCAGAAAGTAAAAGGTGAAAATTTGATTACTATCTAATGTACCTTTGTTTTTGCAATATTGATGAGTTTTCTACCAAACCAACTTCAAGGAAGAATCACAACTATCTCTAATTTTGCAATTTGGAACACACTCTGCAGTGGCACAGAGGGCTTCCTAGAGGGTATTTTCATGACATTTTTGTGTGAAATGAAATTTAGGTTGATTAGATGATTTAGGACTGTCTAATATATCTTGCTCATTTAAGTAGTATAAGAGAAGGAACATAAAAAATAAAATAAAAAAAGTGGGCAAAATATGATGGTCTGACTGCAAATCTCCTGAGGAAGGTCCATCAAAATGTGTCATCAACCTTCTGCCTGTGGCCCTTATACAAGATTCTTCCACAATAAGTTGGTACCACCTACTTCAAAGAATATCAGAGGGGGAATACTATAGTCGTTTAAGTGTGTCATTAAAATGTATGCTTCCTAACCCGTAAGGGTGCAGCCTGGTCAAAGGACAGGCTTTGGATTAGCCATAAACTCAGACATCTTGAAGTTCGTTTGGATTACTTGATACACGGCTTTGACGAGTGGGGTCGTGTATTCGAGGTTTACTCCCCCTAGCCCTACCTTGGTGAGGTTCAACGTCATAAAAAAAAAAAATATATATATATATATATATATATATATATATATATATATATATATATATATATATATATATATATATAAATAATGTATGCTTCCTTGAGATTGTTTCTTAAATTATAAAATGCGATGAATGCCATATCTGGAATTACAAATATAAGGTATTCCACTTTTATTTTGTAACAGAATACTGCGAGCGATATGCGAAGGAGGCTATCACCAATTCCACAGCTGAAGTGGAGAGTAGCGATGAAGACATCAGTGACGAAGAAAGTGGTTCTAGTGACGATGATATTGCTGGACATGCCGACCCATAATGAACTGGGTGTGTGCCAGCAGCAATGAAATCCTATAATATACTAACTAAACTCTTCAATTGTTACTAGTTGTATGATGCTATGTTATTTGCTTGTAGAATCATGATTGATGGATACCGGATATTTCCATTGTGACACCTGTACTGATATTTAAAGATACAGGGAATGAAATGGAAAACAAAGGAACAGAAGGAATCAACAAGTTAATCCATATCTTTTTACTAATGTTTTATTACTTCTTTGGCCAGCTTATCTTCTTATGTATGTTGAGGTTTCTCCAAGTATTTTTGCATGTTTATGTTAAGGTCCTAATATTGGTTTTATTGTATGGTGAGTTATATAAGCATTGGCCAATGATATTTTATTTTTTTGTTCTATGCAAGATAACACCAATATTGATAGGAAATAAAACTATAAAAGGAGGGGGTCGAGATTGTCACGTCAATATTATTTGGGATCACGTCAATATTATTTGGGATTAATTTTACTTAGCTTTTCATTAATCACTCACGCCTATAAATAAGAGAATTACAAAGACATAAAATATAACATGAACTTCAATCTCTACTCGATTATAAACTCCTGCTACAAAGAAACTACTAGGAGATAACTCTTATAACTTGGTTTCAGTGAAACCTTGCTCTATGTGGAAAGTAGGTTTTATGATGGAGTTGCACGATTTGGAGGCTGGCTATAGAGAATAATATCAAATTGCAGTAATGAGCCTTTTGCATTTTCTTGATCTTGATTTATCTTTCGTATTGAATTGATTTTGTTAACAAGATTTATGTATATGAGATGTATGTGTATAATTTCTCATTCTTAAAGAGATGATGTTCTTACACCTCTTACATATCTCATTTTCAAATCTATCATTGGATTTATGAGACTCACATTGAGTTCTACAAATTCAATTGTAGATTTGAAACTTGGTTATATGAAGATGTGTAAAAGATGTATGTGTATTATTTCTCATTCTTAAAGAGAAATGATATTCCTACACATCTCATTTTCATATCTACCATTAGATTTATTGGATTCAAATTAAGTCCCAAGAATTCAAAAGTGAATTTAAAATTTAGTTGTATGAAGATGTATCTGTATCATTTTTTATTCTTAAATCCTATAAATGAACTTCATATTTGGGTTTCTGAGTTCTAATTTCTCTTTATGCAAGGTATATGCAAGGTGTATGCATGAGTTTGGGAACCAATTGGATGATTAGGTCTGGAATTTGCTTATTTGCTACTTGTTTTCAGGTTTTACTTTAATTTTCACAGTCAGTGTTTGGCTTGCATTTATGTGCATAGCTCTGTATTGTTAACATATGGACCAAACAGCTGTCCTTTTCGACGATTTTGGCACTTTTTTTTGGGTTTTCAAATTAAAAATTAGCTCTAATATGATATTCAAAAATAACAAATATTTAAATTAAAAAAAAATGTATTAATAAATAGAACATGGGTGGTTAACACTGGCCCAACCATTGCTAAATGAAGGAACCACAAATGAGCCATGATCGTGGCCCACGATCCACTGACCCACTAACACCTTCCAGAACTAACTCAAGCGTAAAGAACTGCAGCATCAAATGACGGGTGTTAGTTGAGTCCGACCGTTCGTGAATTCGGTTCAATTCGACTTGTTTAAATTTAATTTGGACTCGGTTTGAAAAATAAAAGAATCGTTCGTAAATATAATAATTCGTTTGTATATTAAATGAGACATATTTGTATAAATTCGATTCAGTTCGAACAAAACTCGTGAACTCACCTTATATAAATTTGACTGAATTCATTTAATACGAGCCAAACTCGAACTCGGCTAAGCTCTTAACGAACTGAATTCAAACACTCTTCAAAACTAAACTCAAACTTAAGTTACTATTCTATGTATTCTAGCAAAATCCGGTAACCCCAACAAGCTCAGTACGGCTATGCATGAATACAGCAGTATCGAATGTCCTTCTCGGTCTTTTTCCGCAACCCAGTACCCACTGACGCGCCTTAAATCCTGATTAACTGCATGAAAGCCACGTGGCGAGCTTGCTTCGGACATCCCAAGCGACACGCGTGACACGTTTGGTTCTGGGGAATTTTCCTCTCCGATCAGAAAGCCTAGCTTCAACCCGTGGCACTTGCTCTACTGAAATTGAGTGGCAAATTGTAAGACAGTTTTTCTTTGTATTTTCTCGCATTTTGTCAGGAACCAATCAAATGGAGCAAGATTGTATATTGGGTCTCTCTGGGTTTGCTTATGGGGTAGTCCATAGATCTTGTTATGAGAGCAGTTTGTGTATAATCTTAGAACTTTATGGAACTTTTGGCTTTGTTTGCTGATATAAGTGATTGAATGTGAAGATTTTATGTGAATATGGGAGGGATTGAAATGGTTTTTTATAGAAAGATTCTCGTTTCTCTGTTTGGTTCTTGTATATCTGTTGTTGCCGATGGAGCATGTGGTTGTGAATTGAGTGGTTTCATTGTGCAGCAGACACTGCTTATTGCTTTTTTGGATCATTTCTTGATGGCCCATGAGACCGTTTGATTGTTTAATTGTTATTGTGAAGTGCAAAGATTGTACCATGAGTGTTCTTTCTCATTTCAGTGGGAAATCGAGCAAGTTGAGGCAATTTCTACTGTGTCGGTTAGATGGTTTTAGAAGCTTCTTACTTCATCCAGTTGTTTTTAGCATTTGCAAAAGGTCCATTTTCAATCTTATTGTGAGAATGGTTCCTCTCTTTTTCTTCCTGTTCTTCACTTTCTTCATGTTATTTCTTATAATGGTCTGCCTTTGTTATATACGTCCATTGCTAACACAATAATTGTCCTAGAACCTATTTCAGTTATTTCCATTGTTTCATCTTAGACATCACTTGCCTTTAATTTTGTCTGTTAGTGGTTGTAAAACGGTTTAGACCCAAACAAACACACTTAGAGTTAGAGGGGATTGAATAGGTGTTCCAAGACAAGCTTTACCAATTAAAATTAAGAAAGGCACAAGCCAAACAAAATCTTTAACCTTTAATTTTGTCTGTTAGTGGTCGAAAAAAGGTTTAGACCCAAATAAATAAACACACCTAGAGGGAATTGAATCGGTGTTCCAACTCCAAGACAACTTTACCAATTAAAATTAATAAAAAAAAAATTCCAAATAGAAGTGCAGTGAATAAAAAGGTAGTGCTCATGGATTTTTGTTTACAAAGTGTAAAACTTATCAAGAACTCTTTAAACGAAAAAAAAACCACTCTGGAGACACTCAACCACCAGCAAATTTCACTATGGAAGAAAAGTATTTCAACTTGTTTCATTCAACAACATCTTTGTAGACTCAAACAAGACTTGTAATCCTACCAGTAACGCACTCAATCTCCTCTCTAAAGCAGCTTCAGAAGAATTTAGGATTTCATAGTTATTTGGTACTAAGGAGAGAAACAAGAAAGGTTATGCTCAAGAAAGAAATAGGCTCTCTCTCTCTCTCTCTCTCTCTCTCTCTCTCTCTCTCTCTCTCTCTCTCTCTCTCTCTCTCTCTCTTTCTCTCTGGTTTTTCTTTCAGGTCTCCTCTCTATTATCTCTTCACATAAAAAATCGTGTACAGCATGATATTTATAGGTAGGCGAACAATTTGGGTTAAACAAGGAATCCTATTTAAAACAAAATTAGAATTCCTCTAAACTCATTCGAGTGATTGTTGACCAAGAGTCGAACAAAGTTTTTGTTTTTGCTTGTTTAACGTCCAAACTTGCACGCTCGAGTGTGGGTCATGCAAGTCTTCATAAAGTGCAAGCATTGAACCAAATTTGGAACCAGACTCAGCTCTAACTCAATACTATTAATTACAATCCAAAAGACCCATGTTTTGATACTGGCATTTGCCAACACAAATACAAAACCTAACAAATTAACAATGGTGATTTCCTTTGTGATAGCCTTCTGAATGTAGACTTTCCTATCTTGAAAGTTTCACAAAATGAAGGTGTTAATGGTGGAGGTTTAACTATTTGATATGGCATTGTTTTGTGATATCGAAGAAAATTTATGTTTTTTAAGCAGATTTAACTGATCTTCTTATAAGATGTCGTGATTTGCTTTTCTTTTTCTTTGGATCAACAGATATGTGACTTCCTTGTTCCTAGTTTTAGCTGTTAAGCAAAATTTGAGGTTTCTGATACTTTGATACCTGCTTTTCCATCTCATATTACATCTTGTGAGTCTCTACAAAAACCGGTATGTGCTTATTCTTGTACTTTAGTTATGTACAACCATTTTGTATCTCCGAATATTGCTGAACGCAAGTGTATGTTTGATTTTATTGAAGTTCATTCGTTAATCAACAATTGTGAAAGCTATGAGTTTCTTTGTTGGATCCTAGCAGGTTGTGGAGTTTTAGTTTATAAAAACTAAGATGTCTTCTCCAAGCAAGAGGAGAGAGATGGATGTCATGAAGTTGTGAGTTGTTCAATATTGTTAGATCTCCATGTGAAGTTATATTTATATGCTCTTTACCAAGTTGGCCATGTATCATGAGTTTTATTTCAGGATTACAATTACATTTTCACATGCTCAAGTTATGAGTGATGATCATCATTGTGGCACCTCTCACATGTGTTAATGCTGTCCAGGATGATGAGTGATTATACTGTGGAGACTATAAATGATGGACTCAATGAATTCAACGTGGAATTCCATGGTCCAAAAGAAAGTACTACCCTTACTCATGCTTCTATGTCCTCATCATGTGTTGTACTTTTGCAATTGTTTTGATGGATATGATCTCTCTCTCTCTCTCTCTCTCTCTCTCTCTCTCTCCCTCCCTCTCCCTTGTGGGTGCATAGTAATATTGAATTCTGTGAATGAATTCAGAATTTACTTGCTGATCAATCCTAAGGAATATTAATTTGGTCAAGTCCTAGAAAACTTTATGGCCTGTATGCTTTTAAATATTACAGCAGAGAAAAGAGATAATGGGATTCCTAAGACATCCAGGGCTACATGATGGAATTCCTAAACTTTATAGTCCAATGACCCTTAGTTAAGGTGTGCATTATCCACTATCTTCCTGTTGTTGATGTCCATAGACATACAGGGCTACATGATGCTTAGAGATAATTGAAAATTAAGTTTAAATTCAAATTCTTGATAAGGTTTTGATCCTTAATTTTCTTTTGTTTTGTTGATTTTTGAGAGACTGTTTATAAAGAGAGTGGTTCAGGAAAATCCAGTTTTTTTTTTCTATAATTGTCATTCCTATTTTACTGAGTGATTCCTCTGAGAGCTTTCCCTTTTCCCCCTTTTTTAAAAGCCCTTCTGGTTTTTTAGATTTTTGTTCTTTGATGTTATATGACTGTGATGGTTTCAGGCCTTTATGAAGGCGGGGTTTGGAAAATCCGTGTTGAGCTTCCTGACGCTTATCCATACAAGTCTCCTTCTATTGGGTTTTTGAACAAGATATACCACCCAAATATTGATGAGCTGTGAGCAACTTATACCTTAAAAAGCAATATCATCTCTTATCATTTCCAACTAAACTCTTCTGCCCTAGTAATATTCAGCTGCTTGAACAAAGCAGCTGGAACACTTGGTTATATAAAGTTCAGTCCTATTACAATTTAAAAACACTCTGGCTAGCTACTTCTTCTTGAGAAGCATCAACTACTGACAATATGATTGCTTTGCTGATTTTTTCATAGACAGTTGAAAACTGACTGCTGGTAACATTCTTTTAAGATTGTTGTCAAGAAGGCTGACTTTGGTTTTTTTATTTCACCAATTGCAGATCTGGTTCTGTGTGCTTGGATGTTATTAATGAATCTTGGAGTCCAATGTTTGGTAATCATCAATTATTAGTTCTCTTTTTTTTTTCTTCAAGAGTAAAGAGTACAAGCTTCAACTATTGTGTAGGTTACTTTTTTTTGGTCTCTCTATTCATGCTTTTCATGTGTTATGGTCCCCATTTTCTCCCTCCCTGATTGGAATGTGTTACAATTTTCATGACCAATCTTTTTGTATTCTTTTACTCTTGCACAAGTCATCAAACTCTCTCTCTCTATTTCTCTCTAAGCCTTTTGGATTCACTTGGATTCCTCACATAATATACCCATGGTTTCTGCTGCCACAGATCTGTTAAATGTGTTTGAAGTTGTCCTTCCACAGCTCTTGCTTTATCCGAATCCTTCCCACCCATTTAATGGTGACGCCGGAGCATTGTTGATGAAGGATCGGAAGCAGTATGATCAGAAAGTAAAAGGTGAATATTTGATTACTATCTAATCTACCTTTCTTTTTGCAATATTGATGAGTTTTCTAGCAAACCAACTTCAAGGAAGAATCACAACTATCTGAAATTTTGTAATTTGGAACTCACTCTGCTGTGGCACAGAGGGCTTCCTAGAGGGTATTTTCATGACATTTTTGTGTGAAATGATATTTAGGTTGATAAGATGATTTAGGACTGTCTAATATATCTTGTTCATTTAAATAGTATAAGAGAGAGAACATTAAAAAAAAAAATAGAGAAATATGATGGCCCTGATACAAGATTCTTCCAGATTTTCTTATTGTTACATTAACTATTTTAATATCCAAATTCTTCAAAGAATAGCAGAGGGGGAATACTACCTTGAGATTGTTTCTTAAATAATACAATGCCATGAATGCCATATCTGGAATTACAAATATAAGGTATTCCACTTTTATTTGTGGAAACAGAATACTGTGAGCGATATGCAAAGAAGGAGACTGTCACCAATTCCACAGCTGAAGTGGAGAGTAGCGATGAGGACATCAGTGACGAAGAAAGTGGTTCTATTGACGATGATATTGCTGGACATGCCGATCCATGATGAACTGGGTGTGCTTCATTCCCTGATTTTAAAACCATCTTTATAGCAGCCAGCAACGATGAAATCCTCTAATATACTGTACTCTTCAATTGTAACTAGTTGTATGATGCTATGTTATTTGCTTGTAGAATCATCATTGATGCTGGATATTTCCATTGTGACACCTGTAATGATGTTTAAAGATACAGGGGATGAAATGAAAAACAAAGAAACAAAGGAATCCACAAGTTAATCCACATCTTTTTACTAATGTTTTAATATAAATAAGTATTTGTTAGTTGTTTGGCCAGCTTATCTGAAAGACCAGCTTGTGAGATTTAAGGATGGTTGAAGGTAGTTTGTGAGATTAAAGATGCTATGTTATGTATGTTGGGGTTTTGTCCAGTATTTCTGCATGTTTATGTTAAGGTCCGAAATTTATATTGGTTGTACGAATATGGCTATGCAATTTTAATCATGTGTATATAAGTTCTTGGGCCACCCTTCTCTTGGCAGCCGGTTTTCAATGGTGAATTCTACCTAAGATTCGTGCCATTGGTTTTTTGTCTTTCTACTTGGACCTAGTTTTCCATGGTTATCTCCTCAAGGCTGGCTTTACATCTTTTCTCGGGACATAAAAAGCTACCATTGAGATTGAACTAATTTTATTCTATGGAGGGGTATATTAAAGCATTGGTTAATGACAATTTTTTTTTTTTTTTTTTAATTTTTTAATCCAAGCAAGATAACGACAATATTAATAGAAAGTAAAACAAAACTATAAGAGGAGGTGTAAGACCTAACAAATACTTCAATACAGCCATACAGGGGCGGAGGGAGGGGGGGTCGAGAGGGGTCAAATGCCCCTTCTCTCCTCCCAAAAATTCTTCTTACTCCCGGTTGAATTTTTTTGAATGTCCTAATTGCACACCCTCAGCCATTCATCTAGGGCCAAATCTTTTTTAAGAAAAATGAGATTTACGACTCTTGCCATATTCGTTATGTTACTATAATTAGGTCAGAGGCTCAAATAATTTGATGAAGGTTGAAGACGAAAGTTGAAGATGTTCTTTTAGTTATTGAAAAAACGCACCATTTAACTTTGTCAAAACTATCATTTTAATGTTGCGAACGCGTCGTTTAACTGTCTTAAGCTTAATGCACCCAACACACCGTTTTGGCCTTTAGCGTTTGTTTTTTGTTTTCTCTTATTTGCTGGACGTTTGTTGAAGAGTGTTTCAAAATTATGACTTACAAGGTTTATTTTATGAGTAATGTTTCTTGCACAATTTTTACACAACTTTTGCACAACTTTAACATTTTTTAAAAATCAACCATTGAATATTTATGGTCCACATGTAGAAAAAAATCCAATGGTTGATCATAAAAATAATTAAAAAAAAAAAAAAAAAAAAGTAGTTAGAATTGTGTAAAAGTTGTGCAAAAAAAAAATTGGCCTTTTTTTTTTTTTTTTTTTTTTTTCTTTGTTTAGATATTATGAGGGTTTAGAAGGGGTCAAACCGTCAAAAAGGCCAATTTTATTTTTTATTTTTTTTATTTTTTTATTTTTTATTTTTAACTCACTTTGGCCTTTGCTAATGGCCCGGACTTTGTTTGTCAAAATGAGCCATTCTACCTACTATCATGGAGGTATAAAAACATTGATTTGCAAAACAGTAAAAGTTGTAAAAATGAGTGTATTTTGGTTATTTGCATTTGTCAAATTGTCATTCTTCAAAAAAAATAGGAAGCTTTCAACAATTTAACAATTTGTAATTTAGATTTCTTCTTACATCAAGCCTTCAACAATTTAAATCAATTGCTTAGTATATTTTTTGTTGCATATTTCAATTGTATGAAATATATAATTGTAGTTACATAAAATTCTGGAGAATAACAAAAATACTATTGAACTTCAATCAAATTCTAAACGAGTTCGTGCTAGTAGATCATTGCTTAAAGAAAGAAAAAAAAATGATTAACATCCTCATGATAGAGACCAAATCTGAAGAACATATCTAGAGAAAAGATCTTGTCAACCAGTTAGCCATAATTGACAAGACAAATGGTAAGTTACATTTATATGCTTTAAATAATAATTAAAATTTTTTGAATTGTTTATTTATTTGGTTAGTTATGTTCTGTAATATTTTTATTCATTTTTTTTTTCATTCATAAAAAAATAAAAAAAAATAAAAAATCTTGACCTAGGGATGTAATCAAGCCGAGCCGAGTCGAGTTTGAAGCTTTTAAGACTGGCTCGTTTATGAGTCGAGCCTAAATAGTCGAGCTCAAATTCGAGCCGAGCTATAAATTGCATGTTCAAGCTCGGCTCGTTTAAAACTCAGGTGAGCTCGAGTTCGTTGAAAATGACATTCGAGCCGAGCCGGGTTACTCAACAAGCTCGGCTCAACTAGAGGTCGATATAGACTATTAAATTTTTTAATGAGTAATCAAAGCAGAATTCAAGCCCAAGTTTATGAACAACTTCTATGCATTTATTAATAACATAAATATATAATATGTAACTATATAAGGCATATTATAAAATATAGTACATAACTCTAGTTTATAAGTAACAAATTAACAAAATGTTATTATATATAACTAGAGAATATAAACTATGGTATATGTATAATGTGAACAAATAGTAAGTCTAATATATTCTATATAACTAAGTAACTATAATATATAACTATTGTTAACCATGTGTGATGTGATATGTGTGTTTATATATATATATATATTAATTTAACATTCTAAATATTGTTATCAAAGTATTATAATTAATATGTAATACTATATATATATATATATATATATATATATATATATATATATATATATATATATATATATATATATATATATATATATATATATATATATATATATATATATTATACTATATTTACTATTTACTAATATATATGTAAGATATGAACGAGCTAACAAGCCGGACGAGTGATCCGGTTGAGCTTTAAACGAGCTGAGCTCGCGAGCCCCTATCGAGTTTTGTCTAGCGAGTCGAGTATGTATCACTTGCTAATCGAGCGGGTTTTTACAGTAACGATTGAATTCGAGTTCAGATCGGGATAAACCAAGCGGGTTGTCGAACGGACTGGTTTATTTACATCCCTTAACCCCTCTGAACCAAAATCCTGGCTCCGCCACTGCAGCCGTAACAGGCAAAAAATAAAAATTAGGAAAAACTTCACTTACCACCATTAATCTTTCATCACTCTTAAACTTTAAAAAGTGTCAATTTAGTGTATCCATTTTTTCAATTTTTTTTTTCAATTTAATCCATTCGTTAGAATTTTTTATTAGATCTTGTAAAAAATTTCAAAATATCCTTGTTTTCAGTTTTTTTTTTTTTTTTTTGTAAATTTCGTTAAATCCTGAATCAACGCATAAATCTTTGCATTGCTTTTTCTTAAATAAGTAGGGATGATTTGGAAATTTTGACACCCCTCCGTTAGGATTTAATGAAAAATCCTAACGGATGGTTGAAATTGAAAAAAATTAAAAGATAAATACACTAAATTGACACTTTTTAAAGTTTAAGGATATATTGTAAAAGTGAAGAAAGATCATGAGTCATAAGTGAAATTTTCCTTAAAAACTAGATAGGAAATAGATTCAAAATTATGCAACAAAGCATGTGAATTATTTAGAAAATTGTCCTTGAACAGTCATGACATGAGGCACGAAATTAACTTAATTGTAGCTGGATATTGGTATGGCTTGAACAGGAAGGCATGACAAACCGATTTAAGAAAGAGGAAGAAGAAGTTAGTAGCTTTAATTGATAACATGTATTACTGCTAATCTGCTATTACTATTACTCTTACATAATCTTGTAAGGCAAGTCCATTAAATCATTATTTATATTGTTTGTGAGGCCATAAATAAATTTTTTGGAGACATAGAGCTGAGGATGCCTCTCTTTTAGAACACGCAGGCTCTTTCCTTAGGTGAGTTTGGTGGTCATTTAAGGCTTAGAATAAGGTTTCATATACTATATATAAAAGTAGAAGCCAGAATCGCTTAGAATTATAACAAGTAGCAGTCTAAAATTCTGACAGCTGTCCCTTTAATATTCAAATCAATAAGGGATTAAAAAAAAATACAAATCATATTGAGGAATTTAGAATAAATAACAAATTTAGTCCGTCTAAGATTTTATTTTATTTTTTTCTCATGATAGAAGACTTTTACCCAAAAGGCCGCCCAGAAAGGCCTCAAATTTCATACCATCGTTTAAAAAACCTATAAATATTTTCATTATAATTAAATTTTAAATATTTTTGACAAAACATCTTGGAAAAAGATTGTAGAAAATATGTACATTCCGCTTTGGATTTGGATTCGCTGGATCCTGACCAAAAGTCCACTCGACATGTAGATTAATGAAAGAACTAAGAACCAATTCATGTGTTCTTTTGAGATTGTAATAAGCCCTTTATTAAATGCGCTAATTCATATATTTTTATTAATATATTTGAATTTAGTCTCTAGATATTCTAATTTGTCAGGCTTAATTTAATTTTCTTCATCCTTTGCTTTTATTTTGGGTAAACTTTTATCCTTTACTTTGTTTCTTAGTGATCATATGATATTTGAAAAAGTTTTGAATTATGTGAATCGAAGCCATAGTTTTACTAAGATATGTTACAAATATAGTAATATATATATATATATATATATAAAATTAAAACATACTTTATTCAATTAATATTTAATCATAAGAAAATGCCTCACTTAAATTCACTGTCTTAATATTCAAAATCTATTGAGCCGGCCTGTTCTAAAGAGAGATTGTAGCAATTAATTTGTGGGGGAGGTTGGGTTGGATCGATCTGGAAGGTCTTTCATTGGCTTTTCCAAGAGGAATGAGTTATGAGATTGAAGCTATTTGTGCTTTTGGACAGGGGTGACGCTCACAACAATCTTTAAGTCATTTGCATGTAAATTGCACTGTAAAAGGCATTGCCTGCTATTTGTGTTGGCTCATCTCAGATTACTGGCCAATCTCAGAGTAGCCAAAGCATTGTTGATTATATAATATATATCACAAATTTCCTTCATTGTGTTTTAACAGTTCAGACAGACTTTGCCATCCCGAGAAGAGCATCTTCATTCTTTATTCCCTGCTGAATGACCTTTGCTTCATTAATGCAGACATGTTTTGAGTTCGAGTCATATCGTGTTGTGTCGAGGTATGAGTATAAGATTGTATCAATCAATCTTAATTCGATCCATTTAATTAAACGGGTTAAACTCATCAACCTTAACTCGCTAATATTATGTTGGGTTCATATCGATATGTCTTAGTGAGAAGCCAACATAAAGGACATGGCATTCAAAATGTGACTGTTTCAAAATGCCGGCTCCTAATTATTCAAAACGTCACTTTTGTGCCTTTTGGCTCGTTTATAAGAGGACTTACTGACAGTCACATGCAGAACAATACAAACTACCTCTTTAATATCAGCCAAGTGGCAGTCTTAACTGATTTAAGCTAAATCAGCCTATTACTTTCTTCTTGTTCTACCATTCCAATTAGCCAAACCCACTTGATAAAGAAGGAAAGCATAGAGCCATTTGCACAAAAATCTGAACTCTTCCATCGGAAGATGGATCGAATTCCCATCTGGGTAATCCCCATTTTGATCTTTCTCATCACTCCAGTGACAATTTCACAAGAGGAGGAGGTGAAGCAGGCGCTTGTTCAATTCATGGACAAACTCTCGCCAGGACAAAGAGATGGCAGCTGGGGTTGGAACATGACTTCAGATCCTTGCAACTGGGTTGGAGTGACTTGTTATCCGCACACTGAGTCTGTGTCGCAAATAGCTATTGAAAATTCCGATCTCAGTGGAGTTCTTGATTTCGGCTCTGTTTGCACGGTGAAGACTCTGCTTGTTCTCAGTCTGTCAGGCAACAAAATACATGGAACAATAGGAGAGGAGATAGGAAAATGTAAGCAGCTGACTCACTTGTATTTAAACGGGAACAACTTCTCTGGTAGCCTTCCTGATTCTCTCTCGCATTTGGGTGACTTGAAGAGGCTGGAGATTTCTGACAATAACCTCTCTGGTGAGCTTCCTGATCTGCCTCGGATTTCAGGGCTCAAAAACTTTTTAGCTGAGAATAATAATCTGAGTGGAGGAATACCCAACTTTGATTTCCTCAACTTTGATCGATTCAACATCTCCAACAACAATTTTAGCGGTCCAATTCCTGATATCCAAGGCCTTTTCACTGCAGACAGCTTTTCGGGTAATCCTGGATTATGTGGACAACCACTGTCAGCTGCCTGTCCGCCTGCTGGCCCTGCTTCTCCATCATCTAAAATGGAACCAAAAGCATCGACTACTAGTGACTTTCTTGTATACTCTGGCTATATGATTCTTGGCATGATTATAGTGCTCTTCTTTGCTGTCAAAATTATCCGTAAAAGAAAGACTAAAGAAGAAACGATTATAGTTATTGAAAAGGAAAGAGTGGCAGGGGATGCTAGTAGCGACAAGCCTAGTGAAGCATCCAATGATCGGTTCAGGTTTGGTGTAAACAAGTCTGAGTACTCAATGACATCTATTGATCAAAGTTCGATCATTACATCTACACTTGTTGTTCTCACGAGTCCGTTGGTGCCTTCACTGCGATTTGAGGAATTGCTTAGAGCTCCAGCTGAATTGCTTGGGAGAGGAAAGCATGGAAGCCTCTACAAAGTCATGCTCGATGGTGGGGTGAATTTGGCTGTAAAGAGGATCAAGGATTGGGATATTTCTGATGAAGATTTCCGCAGGAGGATGAAGAAGATAGACCGATCGAGGCATTTAAATGTATTGCCACCAATTGCATTTTATTGCTCCAAGCAAGAGAAGCTTCTCGTCTATGAATTTCAGCAGAATGGCAGTCTCTTCCAGCTTCTCCATGGTAAGTTCTCATTCTGATCAGTATATTTGCTGTACAATGTTTGTCTACCTAGTTTCTTCCATTCCCCTTCCCCGAAACGTTTTAGAATAGTAATTAAATGAATAAATTAATTATTTATCACATTAAGCTTTTAGGACATATGGGTGGTTATTTAACATGCTATCGGTGCAAAGGTTTTCGTCTATTAGATTATATGTATTATAGTATTGTATTATGTCCTACGTGAGTTAAGTATGTATGTATTTTTATTATTTGCCTGTATGTATATGTCCTTTCTGTACGATATTTGGTGTGATTCAATATATAACCTTATTCTCAACATGGTATATTTCATAGCCAGAAGTTATAAGTTTGAATCTTAACTCAGTCAATCCACCCTCTAGTTTAATTAAATTTTCCACGTTGTAGACATCACTAATTAAGGGAGAGTTTAAGCCCACACGTGAGGAGGAATGTTAGATTATAATTTAAATGATTAAATTCATCACTTGCTATCAGTTTAAGCTTTTGTGACAAGTGGTGATTTAACACCGTCAATTCACTCAATTTCAATTAAATATTTTACATGTTAGGTCTCACTTATAAAGGAGTTTGAGCCTATACGTGAAGCTAGACAGTATTAAAATATTAATTAAATAATTAAAACAATAATTTTTTATCAACTTAAACTTTTGGAATAAGTAGCCGGTGATTTAACAATACATACTAGAGATTAGTGCAATAAGAGATAGAATAAAGCAAGCATAGTAAATGATAGAGACAAAGTTTAAACTCGGACCTTTACTTTGATACCATGTTAAATCATGACTTCTTCCAAAAACTTAAGCTAATAAAAATTGATGAATTTAATTTTTTAATTTATGTTATACCACTCATATATTCGAGGAGCAGTGATTCTTCCACAACAATTGTGCACAACTGTAGACACATGAGGTGGGATCCATGTGGTGGGACTTACTTTATAGGTCCTATCCCATTGTCCACATTCTTGCATAACATGTGCACAACTGTTATGGAGAGTCATCTCTCACACTCAAGTGTCAAATCGACCGGAAAACCTATTTTAGTTTCTAGCTAGGCTGCATAAGAATCTGGTTACAATGGTAGCACAAAAGTACTGTACACCTTGGATTAGTGGCATCCTACATCCATTCCCATTTTTGTCCCATGTATTTTCCAGGCCCTGAACACCAAGAAATTCAGATAGAACTAAATATTTTTCTTTGTGATTTTTGATTTTCAGGATCACAAAATGACTATACATTTGACTGGGGAAGCAGACTAAATGTTGCAGCAAGGATTGCAGAGGCTTTGGCATACATGCACAAGGAGCTGCATGAAGATGGGATTGCTCATGGCAACCTTAAATCCACAAACATTTTGCTCGACAAGAACATGAATTCATGCATCAGCGAATACGGTCTGATGATGATGATGGAAAATCAAGAGTCATTTCTTTCCCAAACCAAAGATTTCAAGAACAAGAACTTGAGTGGAGGCCAAGCATACGGCACCTTCAAGCTCGATGTCTACGGCTTTGGTGTGATTCTCCTGGAGCTGCTAACGGGAAAGCTCGTGAGCAACAATGGGTTCGATTTGGCTACTTGGGTCCAGACAGTAGTGAGAGAGGAATGGACGGTAGAAGTCTTCGAGAAGGGGCTGCTCTCAGAAGGTGCGAGTGAAGAGAGGATGGTGAACTTGTTACAGATAGCGTTGAAGTGCATAAATCCTTCTCCAAATAGAAGGCCTAGCATGAGCCAAGTTGCAGAAATGATAATTACATTAAAAGAGGAAGAACAGAGTTCAATATCTTTTAATGCAGGCTCACATATATATGTGGGAGAAACACGTCCCCTGTGAAAGTTCATCATCCTTGATCTCTTCACTCGCTATATATTAATCTAAATACTTATCCCATTTGTGTGGTAAACAATTCTTTTCTTCAACATTGATGATTGTATGAATGCATGTGTACTTCATCTTAAATATACTACAACACTAGTCATCTTTGTAGAAATGCAGTTGCCATTATAGGTATCACTATTTATGAATGCACCATTACTAGTAGATTTTAAATCAAGCATCTTCCATACGAGAAAAGGAATTATAATTCCCAATGGCCAAATATATATATGGACTATCTAATTGTGATATTCTAGAGATGTTTAACGTACCATGCCTGACCTGGGGTTGGGTTAGTTAACTAACTGGTAGGGGTGAAAACCCGGTAACTAGATAACCGGTTAACCAGGTTTGTAATAACCGGCGGTTATATGTCAGTACCGGTTATTCGGGCCGAATACTAAAATTTTAAAAAATTGAGTTTTGGCTCATTATGATAGGCACCGAAGAAACAGGAAAATATTTCGTCCAGTTAAGTAGAGAAAATAGGACGTGAAGCATGAAAGTCATGCTCGTGCAGTGTTTACGTTTGGTAAAACAGAGGAGAACAGAACAGGGCAATACCAAAGCATATATGGTAATGTTAGGTAAAACCAACTCCACAATACAGACTACCAGCTATACAAACAACAAACCATGCACTCTACAAAAGGACCCGTATCAATTATCTACAAAACTCAAATCAGTAGATAACAACAGCAAAAGAAATTCTTACAAGCAAAATTTCAAAAACCTGAACTCAAGAAAACCATCAAACCTTCCTCATCTGCTACAGACTCCTCAAAAAAAGGGGAACCAGAACCAAATAAACCTCTTTCAATCAACTATAGGCAGGCGACAGATGAACTAGCAACCTTTAACTGTTACAGAAGTCAAAACAGGAAGTCTAGCTATCAGGTTCCATAATCCAGCTCCAGCAGAAACCATCAGCATTTCCAAAACTATACAGGAAACTATTAACCCATAATAGTTGAAGGTATACCCTAACTAGTACAAATAGCCATATTCTCTTCATTCTCTTTGAATTTTCCACAATCTATCACCAGTTGAGAGACCATTTTTTCTTTACTGCGGACTATGGTATAAATGCAGGGTGGAGCCAGGAATTTTTTGATACGGTCCGAACCTATATATATATATATATATATATATATATATATATATATATATATATAATCCCTTTATATGTATGCGCGCATGAAAAATAAAAATAGACAAGTCTTAAACATAACTTCATACTAAATCTTAAGTCATAAGTATTGTATACAAAAGTTACATGTTTATAAAATCATTTTTAAAAATAAATTTTCTTTGGAATATAAAAGTGTTCTAGTTTGCTATAGATATGTACAAAAAAAAAAAATAAATAAATAAAATAAAATAAAATTCCAAAGAAGAACTTTGTATTTCTTAGAATTGCGCTCAACGACGGTCTTTCATGGAATAAAATTCATCTATTATCATTTCTGTAGCGAAATCATTTGCAATTTCTTTCTCAATATAAACTAGCAAATGGTCTATTAGAAACTCATCTTTCATTCTACTACGTAATCTAGTTTTTACTAGTAGAATAAATTTTTGGGGGGAGTTGAGTTTCATTATTGTTGGGACCATCATATAATTAACCTTTAAAAAATATTTTTTTTTCAAGGGTTTTAATTTTATTTAATTTTTTTTTTTTGGGGGGGGGGGGGGGGGGGGGGGGGTCCAAAAAATTCCCCCAACCCTTGAAGGTGGCTCTGCCCCTGTATAAATGCATGCTTTGGTATTGTAGTTCAAAATCAAAGTAAAACGGCTAAGGCTAATTTAGTAATTTTTGGTTATAACTGGGTATATATAAATGTTAAAACCAATAACCGTTCCGATAAAGTTAGTTACCGGTTATTTCCAACAAGGTACCAAACTAGTTTTCCGGTTTTCGGCCGGTTATAACCGGCAGGATTTACACCCATACTAGCCGGACTCAAAGGCGCAAAGAATTACAAAAAATACCAAGCACAAATAATTTGACCAAAGAGTCTGTTTAAAAACTTTATAAGCCATAAAGTGAAAAAGCATGATTCAAGTAAATGTTTGAAAACTTGGCCTAACAACATTAATCAAAATAATTTCAAGACTATGCCAAACAAGCACTTATTAAATATAAGAAAGTAAATACTGAGAGTTTGGCTTTGTTTGGCAATGCCTTTGCCCATACAGGATAGTGCTATGACTTTTTCTTTTTCTTTTTTACTACTTTCACATATTTTTCAATAACAATTAACATCAAAATATTCTTACTTTTTCACTTTTTATATCATATCAATAATTTTATTATTATTATTCAAATAAAAATATTCACTACAATACAAATTTTTTTTCATTTTTTATACAAATTTTTTTTACTTTATATCATATCATCACTTTTTACTAATTTTAAAATTAACAACTCACTACTCTTTGCAGTAATCTTTGCCAAACACACCATTTATGTCTCTAACCCTAGTCATTCCGGCCTCCTAACTCGTTCTCAGAGACCTCTATAGGGAGGAAAAACAAAAAACAATGAGGGTGAAAAACAAAGTAAGCAATACACCCAATTGATTTAAAATGGGGGAGTCAAAACACATTTTTCAAGAAAGAAAAAATTTCATGTAGAAAAAATGGTTTTAATTGTGAAATATTTGTTTGAATAATAGTAAATAGTGATTGATATGATATAAAGTATAAAAAAGTTTAGAATTGTTTTATAGAAAAGTGAAAAAATTTTGTTTTATAGTAGATTTTTTTTATTTAGATAATAATAAAAAATTATTGATGTGATATAAAAAGTAAATAAAAAAAATGTTTTTTATTTAACTTTTTTGGGAAAAGTGAAAAAAAAAAAAAAAACAGAGAGGGAGTGAGAGTTGTTTGCCAAACAAGCTCATTATTCTTGTGTTTTTCAAACTTTTTTCTAAAAAGAAAAGGTTTGTACTTTTTTTGGACTTCCAATTTTTACTTTGTGGCGTGGCATACCATTGGAAAATCTTTCAGTGATGAACCGCACATAACTTTTTATTTTATTTTTGAATTTTTTTCATGCCTTTATTTTTATTAAGGGCATTTTTGTCACTGTAAAATGTTGACATTTTTTTTTTTAAAAAAAAAAGGTTTTAGATGATATTGACCCGATCTATAGTTTGGAGAGACACAAGACATTGATATTTGGATGGCAGTTTGATGGGATGCATGTGGATTATTCCTTATAAACATTTTTGTGGATTTGGCTTAGGTGCTAAAAAGAAAAATAAACAAACTATAAAATATATGTTGTAGTTTTGTAACGGTTTGTATTTTATTTCAGTTTTTCTTTTCATATGCTATAGTTTTTTTTACAGCACCCAAGATATTTGTAAAACGACGCCATACTTCTTGTAGAGGATGTCTTATTGAAATTGGGCCTCGAATGCAAACAACACTACCCCGACTATCTTGTCGCTAGGGTTTCGTTTGTTAATTTTTTTTAATGGTACTTATTTTGGTTTTTAAAAAAAATGATTTGATGTGATATAAAAATGAAAACAATTTTGAATCTTTTGTGTATTAAATTAAATTGCTTGTTAACGTATTTGTTTTGAAAAAAAGAAAACAAAAAAGAGTAAAAAAGCTTTATCAAACAAAACAATGACACATAATTGTCAAACTATATTAAAAAAAAATGAATAAAATTCTCAGCATTTCAAATAAAATAATGAGCAATTATTTCACGATAAATATTTTATTTTACAAATATTGAAATTTAAACAAAATCACATCATATACAACAAAATAAAATGATAACTATAAAATGGAGTGAATCCTTTGAGTGCCCTCACTGATTGCGATTAAATGCCATGCGTGCAAGAAAAAGCACCATGGCATGGCACATTGGCACCCCCCTGCCATCTCCTTTTGTCCACCTTTGGGATTTCCCTCATCTCATCTTATCCAAGCGCTTGGTTGCTCTACTTTAAGGCCCCATATATTTATTTTGAGTTGGCTTGTTTCTAATAAAAAATTTATTGAATATATATATATTTTCTTTGTAAAAATAAATGACATGTTAGACATCCGTCCTCAAATCTATTATTGAATTTGTAGGACCTACATAAGTCTTACAGTTCTAATGAATAGGAGATGAATTTGTATAATTTCTTTTCTCATAGACTGTAGATATTGTAGGATAATTTCAGTTATTTTTTATTTATTAAAGACAATCTTTACCATTTATTTTTATAAAAAAAATAAAAAATCTCTAATAATTTCTTGCTCATTTTTTAATTGTTATTAATTGTGAATTGTGAATTTTTCTTTTTTATATAAGTAAGGTTGTACGTCTGTTCGACTTATTAAAAAATAAGCAAATATACTCTATAGAAAAAAAATTTATCAAATGTAGACCTTACCAAAAAACACATTTAAAAACCGTGTTCACCTTTATATTATATCATAACACTTTATTTTTTTTAAAAAAAAAAATACAGAACATTCTTTAAATTACATTAACAAACATATCCAAAGAACCCAACAATATCCATGTCTCTCACAACACTTCAAAGGATAAAACGTAATTTTACACTCTATTATACTAAAAAAAAAAAAAAAAAAAAAAAAAACCCAATAATTCACTGTTTTTATGTAGTTCTAAGTCCTATTGCTAAGTGTTCTTTACATTAAATAATTTTATACTCTATTAGATAAAAAAATAAAATAAAACACTCCTTTTATTTGGTCAAGTCAGAAATGCCTTTTTCTTTTTCCTGTAGAAGATGTTTACCGCCACAAATGGGTGATAACTGCAGTCATGCCAAGATTGATGGGAAATCATCATTGCCAGGCAATTATTTGTATCATTTGTGATTATTAAAGAAGTCACAAAGATTACTGTGAGCAATCGAATTGTGTGCAATGGTGGAGCTGTTAATCATTCCTCATTTCACTTGTGATGTGGTCAGCCTTAATCTCAAAATGAGGGAGGCAAGAAAGAAGAGTGTTTGAGGATTGTTTGGTATTATTTGAGTTAATGATTAGCCCTATGCAGCTTCTTGGATTGTGTCTTCTGAACAACTGCAAGTGGTAGGCCCCTTGGATTTTGTCAAAATTAAACAAATCTCACAATCCAATCTAGGCCCCTTGGATTTTGTCAAAATTAAACATATCTCACAATCCAAGCTAATTTGATTAACGTATCTTGGAGGGAGATAGTCAATAATTCTATTCTTTTATATAGATGGCAATTCAAATAACAAATGTAAAAAGATTATTGTAGAGCTCATTTATTCATCCGTATGATAACCCCACGTTAGCCTTCAAATAATCTTGCAACCCCAATCGCCAAACAAATCTAGCGGCCTAGCAGCCATTACTAGATCACCACTACCACCACGGACCACGGCAGTAGTGTTGCCATCGTGATGGAACACTTCTTTTTATTTTTATTTTATAAAAATACTTCTTAACTTTTAATTTTTACAAAACACTTTCCAAAACTTTACCAAACCAATTTACTCCTCCAAATTAATTTTTAACTTTTCCTTCTACAAAAACCCTTCTTAAAACTTCAGAAAACAACCGGCTATAAGCATTTCATATTTTTAATTTCAAACTGGATATTTATCTCTCTGTTCAACAAATCAATCCAATATGTCAAACCAACTGTCAAATTTTAAGGTGGTTTCCTTTTAATTTAGGCATATAAGAAAGCAATTTGAACAAACAAAAATGGAAAGGAAAAAAAAATTCTATTTTAGTGCATGTTTGCTATCATCACTATGTCCTCTAACAGTCTAACTCCACTTCCCCACAGCCACACCCTCACCCACCTTGCCCCTGCTGCTGTACAACTATATAAAACGAACAACTGGAAAATCTTTCCTCTTGGGACTCCTGTGGCGCAAAAGGAATTCAAAACAAGAAAAACCCATCTTCTCCAAGCAGAGAATCTGCATTGCTATTAATGGTTTCCTGTGTACTCCCCATATCAAATGGTAGGTATGCAACCTTTAACATCTCCTCAGTTCTCCAGAAACCCATCTTCATTATAATCTTGAAAATTCATTCATGCAATAGCAGCAAAATCCCCACCCAAAAGCATTTATTTTCCACATAAAACCGAGAGAATTTGATGGTTGTCAACAGCTTAGCATAATTCCAGCTACATAATATTTCTACTCTTGGAGTTGGAGTTAAATGTGTGTTTCAAAAATTAAGTGTCTAAGCTCAAGACATTTGTGAAAAAGATTTTATTTTGAGCATACCCATCTGTCAAAATGTTTAGCATTCTCTATGAAGCCCAGCAAAAAGATGGAAGTTTGGTATACCCACCTCCTCAGTCATATCTCTCTTCATTCTCTCCTCCTTATTACAGTACTAACTATGAGAAAGAAGCAACCCCAACATCATCTTTTGGGAGAATCAGTCCAGTACTTCTTTTGCTTATAGTAATTCTAGCAGTAATCTTCTTCATCTATGGTCTTCTCCATTTACTTGTAAGATTTTTCATGAAAAGCCCATCTTCTTCAGCTATTTATCAATCAAATAGATACCCAGAAACCTCTGGTTCTCGTGCTTTCCAAAGACAGCTTCAACAGCTCTTTCGCATACATGACTCAGGTCTAGACCAATCTTCCATAGATGCTCTACCTGTGTTCTACTATGAAGATATAATGGGTTTGAAGGAGCCATTTGATTGTGCTGTTTGTTTATGTGAATTTTCTGACCAGGACAAGCTGAGGTTGCTTCCTACGTGTAGTCATGCTTTTCACCTTGACTGTATAGATACATGGCTTCTCTCAAACTCAACATGTCCGCTTTGTAGAAGGACTCCTTTGGGCTCTGGTAATCATATTGAAATTCCAGTATTTAATTTTAATGTTTCCAGGGAGCTATCAAATAGGTTTCCTAGTGATAGAGAGAATGGGTTTTCTGGTAGTCATAAGCCAACAACTATAGAGGAAGCTGTTGGTGAAAAGAGGGTATTTTCTGTGAGACTCGGGAAGTTCAGAAGCTTCCATGATGGAGTAGGCAGTGGAGAGGGAGGAGGAGAGAGCAGTAGCTGTAATTTGGATGCTAGGAGATGTTATTCAATGGGTACATTTCAGTATGTAGTTGATGATTCAAATCTGCAAGTGGCATTGTCTGATAGTGACGATGGTGATGGAGGCGGTGGCGATGTAAGTAGTAATGTAGAGCTTGACAAAGAGAAAGGATACTTCGCAAATTTTTCAGTTGATGGGGATGTGGAGAGGAAGAAAATCAGTGGCTGTACCAAAGGTGATAGCTTTTCTGTATCCAAGATCTGGCTGTGGTCAAAGAAGAGCAGATTCCCAAGTTCTTCAAACAATCGAATGGATCTGCCGCCTTCTTTTAATGTAAGTGTCCCAATTAATAATGAAACTCGAGCTGAATAAAAGGTGTAAGACTATGATTATTGTGTTTTCTCTTGATAAATGAATTATTACACATATAAAAGCCTGTTAACGTTCTGTTCTGTTTTTCTTATTTCTAGACTTCTAGATATTGGGGACGAATTTACCTCTTAGTTTTCTCATCTTTTTGCCTGAAGTTTCAAGGGACAGCAGCATGTCTGTTATGGGCGGTAGTGAAACTTCAAGATTGTTATAGAAGTTCTTTATTGCAATTTTCTTTCTCATCTTTTTGCCTGAAGTTTCAAGGGACAACAGCATGCCTGTTATGGGCGGTAGTGAAACTTCAAGATTGTTATAGAAGTTCTTTATTGCAATTTTCTTTGGGGGGAGATGTAGAAACATGAGCTTTAATTATATTATTACAATCTCATGTGAAATTTAAGGCCTCCTTGGTTAACATTTCAGATGTACATCTAACCTTTTGAAAGCTAGCTAGGATTGCTTTGCATTAGCTCTCAAAAATAAGGCACATGCATTTAAGATCTTCACCTGAATACTACTTACCACTCTTCAGTAGCCTTATCTTATTGGGCATAGCTCGGTGAAAGAAAATCCCAATTATCAGATTAGCCAAGAATGATGCTAATTGTAAACTTTCAGTAATCCTTTTCCTTTCAGAAAGTAAATAGGTAAGAAAGTCCCTGGAAAACAGGCTTGAATATTGTCATCACCCACAATCTACTTCATTTTCATATTGGTGCGTATAAAGTTCTCCTTTCAAATGAAATGAAGTATGATTTACAATGCTTTTCTATCATACTGTCTTCATTCTCTAATCTTTAGTCATAAAAGCTCATCCTTTAATCTAAAGTCCTCTTTAGTCATGATAGCTTTGTTTCAAAGTTGGTGTGGCTCTCTCTCTCTCTCTCTCTCTCTCTCTTATCCTGGGCCTCTTGGCTTCATACAGTCACCACACATTGGTTTTTCCAGTCTTTTTCTAGTCCCTCATCCTTTATTATCTTGTTCCATTGACTTACAATGAGAATCCAACAGAGTGGAAGTTGTCACATCTGGCAATATGATGTCGCATTTGAATGGCAATAAAGTATAGAAATCCCATCCCTCCAGCTCTTAGAAAAAAGTGAGAATTGGAAAAAAGGAACTTTGAAAGAAAATGTGAGACTACCAGAGGCAAATATCTTGCATCTGCCCCCATTATATTTCTTGCAAATGTCACAGAACAGCTCATCATCTTCCTTTAGAAATTCAACTTCTCGTTTTGTTTATTATGTGTGGCATAGCCACTATTGGTGAGCGTGCCCTCTGCTCTTTAGATGTTCATACTTTCCAGATGAATAGTGCAAGCTCTTTTACAAAGTTTTCCCTACTTTGCTACTCCAGAGAAAAGGCAATCTCTCTCTCTCTCTCTCTCTGTGGGGAAATTTTAACAGTGACCAAGATTCTGATACCTCATCAAAGATTTTACCTTGGATCATAAATGTGGTGAATTGCAAATTTAAACTCCTTATCTTGGGATTCTCTTTAACCACTTTTTGGTACATTCTTCCGTTACCTCTTAATCGGCAACTTTCACTCGAGAAAGCTCAATTTATGACTCTTTGTATCTCAATCTGAGGCTGAGCAAGTTATCAACTGTCAATGGTAATCCAACTAATCGCTAAGGATAACAAAGAAAACCATGATCATGAATGAGAAGATTTGAAAACCTAATATACACATTCTTGCAATGGAGTTTCATTTAACTCACAACTCACAAGACTTACCTCTGAACCCTTAATCCAGCATGCTGTAGGTTGGAGTTGAGAGTTGATATGCCATATTACCATGATTTTTAAAGATAACACATTAAGTAGTAGCAAAAGAGGCCAGAGAAGCAATGAAACCGTCCTGCAGAAGCAGAAGCACAACTCAAATATCATCAAATACAATCCTAAGATAGCCAAATGGGCAGTAGCTTGATAGCATTCTCTGTAATATTGGCTTGAGTTATAAGATTGTAACACTTTAATCTCACATTGAGAAGAGTCTCAACGAGATTTATATGTAATTTAAGAAAAGCGGTTAATCTTATAAAAAAAATGTCAATAACAAAGGATAAAAACACTCTTGCCGAGCATTTCTTGGGTGGTTTGGCCACCCTCATTTGGCCAAAGGCAAGCCACCCATTGTTCCTATATATATTAAATTTAGTAATGCTAAAAATCATATTTTTATGCTACAATTATTCCATAATGCTGACGTGGCAATTACAATCAACCTTTAGATAAATCATTGTTAAAACACACAAATTCAATGGTTGGTTGGGACTGTCACACTACCATTGTGGGGTAATTGTGAGATAAAAATGTGGTTTCTAGCATTATTCATTTTTTATTATGGGTGACCTATGTCATAATTTGATTGGTATTAATGTGGCATTTAACGGTTTCTGTCAAAAAATAAGATAGAAGCTGGGTGCAATGACCTATTTGTTATTTTGGCATACTACCACAAAGCACTCAAAATCTTTGTATACCACATAAAACTTATTGCAAATTGGTATAACTACATGAACTCAGAAAAAAATGCAAAATCAGTCTATGTGTTGGTTTAATTTAAAAATCATTTATTGCGATGTAAAAAATAATTCGGATGTCATCATGGTAAGCCAAAATAACAATTTAATCTCTGAAGTCGAATTCTGTCAAAACACTTGATGAATTCCGTCATTGTGCCTCATCCGCACTAATAGAATAATAACATGTGTCACTCTTAAAAATA